>NC_059502.1:56453045-56756075 GCF_914767665.1 Harmonia axyridis | reverse complement strand
TCATATTGAAAAGTGGTAGCATCTCAAAAACGCTGGGGAGACAGGAGTTGTTAAACTTTGGCAGATCACGAGAAGATAAAACCCTCTTAAGGGGAACGGCAAAAAAATAATTCAAAGGCAACTGCGAAGTTACAATAAAGAACCTGTGTTTGGTTTTATTATGTGAAATAATTTATTATTATTTTATATATTATTTTTGTTTTATTTTTTTTTTTTTCATCTTGTAAAGTGAAAAGGTTAAGAGTTCAAGAGTAGCTTTAGCTAATCTTCGCCTTTTCAGGGCAAATATATGTACATTTGTTGATTGTCGACTTATTATTATTATTATTATTTATAAATAAAGGGATTAATAAATGAAAAAATTGCAACAGAAATACTTATACCTAAATGTAAAATTCAGTATGTCAATAGGTAAAAGTCCTAATCGATCCAATGAACATCGATTATCGAGTTGATTCCTTTAACGGCCTGCATTTCAGCATGCATCGAAATGCAATTCAATTAACGCTCGAAGTGAACATGGCAAACAGCGTAGGACGAAAAATGATTACATTGTTGGCACAAGCCAAGCCGTTCTTACTAGTCGGAAGCGGTCGGGATATGCAAGTAACTTCTAACCGGAACACCCGGGGTCACGATAGCTCTTGCGATGTAAACGAACACTAAAACTTTCTTCGCCTCAAAAGTAGCCTGGTTTTCTTACAACGTATACGACTACGATTTTAACAAGAATATCTAAGTGTTATACGAAATGTTTTGCGTTTATATTCATATTTGAGGATGAGAAAGGGATTTTGAATTTGTTTTGGTTGGAACTTATTAATGAATTTTTATGAAACTGCTGAAACAAACAATTTGCTGTAAGGAGAAAGCGGCTAAAACACGATTCGTTACTATTAAATACTGTTTTGTAATTGTTATTAATATAACAACATTATTGTGAGATCAAATATAATTTTGTGACAATAACATATGCCATTTTAACTATATACCTGCGCAGGACCGCCGCCAGAACCGGCAAACTGAACATTTTGCTGGGGCGCCTAATTTTTAGGCGCAGTCAGTTAATGAAACAAGACATATTTTTCGACACAAAAATGTTTTTTCAGTGAAAATACCACTATTTGTAGTAAAATAATAACATCATCAAGAGACATTTTTTTAATCAAGAAGGAGCTTTCAACTATAGTTAAGAAAATACAAATAGGTACTAAAACGCACCATGAAGAACTACGTCGTTTTTTTATTATAGACTTATATATAAGTTCTTTTCTTAACTGGGCCGCCGCTAAACATTTTGGCGCCCAGGCAAAATAAAATTTCGCCGCCCTGCTTTGCCTAATTTATATTCCCAATTTCATAGCAAATCGTATTTTTCAACATCATTGCACCTTGTCAAATTTATTGAACGATGTTTTGTTCAATTTCATCAAAAAACGTCTTACATTTTCAAAAACTCCTATTCTCTATAGAGAATAGGAGTTTCTATGTTTCGATGCAAGCTTGAATGACCTAAAGAAGAATACAGTAATGTTCGGTAGCAGCAGTCTGAAGTGGAATTTTTAGATCTTATTTATTTATTTCATATCATATAACAAGAATATATCATATAACAAGAATATATAACAATGAAAGAAAAGAATATTATATATAAAAAATTTATTATAAAAAAAATAATAATGAGAATAGATTATTGACTCATATTTTAAAATTTTTATATTTTACAATTTTATTAATTCGACTTCTTAGGCAGCTTTCATCTGGCTTAGTGAATTTTTCTAGTCTTTATATTGTGTAATTTCATTTCAAAAGATGCTTCATGTTGAGATTTCTTTGATGTACGATTGTTTTGTTGACATTTTTTGTCGTTGTTTTCTCTTTCTCAAATGAGGTGGCATCAATTTTAGTAATTTTTTTTTCAATCTTTTGTAGCCCTGATGAAGAATCAATAAAGTATCGAAACGTTGACAAATTTAATAAAGATTTTTTTGTTTTGTTTGATAATTCACCTGTCCTCAAGCTGTGATTACCTATTTTGTTGATTGATTACAAGGACAAGATTTGGATACCATCAAAAGAGAATGGTAATTTTAATAAACCATCTTCATATTATCATAGATGTGCCAAAGCTCAGTAATTTGTGATCATTTTGGTGATCTTATTCGAATAATTTCATTTTCGAACTAAGTCAGTTAGTTCTTCGATTTTGAAATATTACCAAATTTTTTGAATTCACAGATTTTTTTTGAACAAATTACTCGAAAACGGCGAATAAGAATGAGAAAATATAAGAAATACTTTCATATTTAAAAATCTTCTGTTGAAATATATGTACATACAAATTGAAGACTTACCCTGAACATTCTTATAAAAACTAATAAGCTGTCTTGATATCCTTCAGGGTTAGTTTAGTAATTAATGAAATTTCAGAAAAAAATCGCTGGAATAATGCGAATACTTGCTAATATTTTGAACCTCCATGATTTCTTATGCACTAAGAAACACGTCTGGACGTTGAAACAATGATCGATTCATCAATTGGTATCTCATTCTAATGGACGATGTGTGAAGAAAGACAGGTTTGGTGAAACTGTATCATTCACGTAGAAACGTAAAATCCTGAAGCTTAAATATCTTGCATTCTTCTGATACGATTTTAATTAATTATTATTTTGAATTCGTAATTAGCTCTTCAGGTTCGATAACGAGTACGTAAAGACATTCGTGTTAATTCTTCGTTTTATTAGTATTCTAGTGCAATCATACGGATTTGATCAAGCGACACACCCAGATATGTAGTTTCTCCTTGTATGCAATTTTCTGTCTTTGTATATTAAAATTTCTCTCAAATCGTTCTGGGAGCAACAAAATGAATACCTTCGACTTTATTTGAATTTTATTTAATTTTCCATTGTTTAAAATAGTTCACATTGTTATCCACGTCTTCCAGCATATGCTTCGTAAGGGTTTTGCTGTTGGGTAAGTATAGATTGCAGTGTTGTCTGATAACTATCTTTGTTTGTCGTCTTAAGAATATGTGAAACAAAAATATTGAATAGTAGGTAGCCTATTACAGAACCTTGTGGTACACCTGATTTGAAATTCCTTATTTTCTAGTTGTATTGAATGTTGTTGTTTTTCAATATTTCTTGAAAGGATTCCTTTTTTTTTGTAACAGCTTTAAAATTAGAGTATATTCCGAATTTTCGGTTTGATAGATACGACTGTACTATTTTCATCGATTTCATTGGGAATGCTAGTTCCTACATTTTAAATATCGATTTTTGGTGTCACATTTTATCGAAGGTTTGTTCTATTTCGGAATACGGGAAATGTGTAGGTATTTAATTTTTCCTACTATCGTTTCGAAAGTATTACTCTCCACACGCATTGACGTTTGGAAAGTAATACTTTTCCAAATTCGTGCGGAACGAAGCTATTCACTTTCCGCACACATATACGTGCGGAAAGTGAATAGCAAGGGTTTTTCCGCACGCAAATATTAAAGAGTCGCATCAATCATAAACCGAACACCGCTTCGCATCGTTCGTTCAACTGCAGTCTCTTGCGGAAAATAACAATTTCCTTTACATCTTGCCAACTTTGTCCCTAGTCTGAATTCTCTTATTTAATTAAACTTAATGGTTACTTTTGGCAATTTGAGAAGAAGGAAAAGTAATTTCACTAGCTTATATCCGAATCCATTGGGAGGATGAAATTATTAGACATAGTATAGTACTCATTTCAATATAAGTAATCACCGATATTCAGATGGAACTTTGAACAAATGACCGAAAAATAATAAATACATATAGAAAATTGTTTGAGACAAGAAGTTTGTTTGTGAAAAAAATGATCAATTTGATTGAAATTCTGAGAATTATAATAACACAAGACTAATGTTTTCATAGTTTCATAGAAAATTAGTTTCGTTGAGATACGTTTCTTCCTATTATTTAGTTAAAGAAATCAAGATATTAAAACAATAAAACTTGTGGATAAATATGGCCCAATAATGTCTGTCTATCTTTTTGAATGTCCAAATTATAGAGAAGAATTTAACGTTTTGAGTTCTTAATAATTAAGTGGATAGACAGAACGTTTAACCGTTCACGTGGACTAATGTTTACACAATAATATTTTAAGAGCCCATTGAAACTTTCGACCTTCCATTGCCTCAGCCAATTGGACAGTATTTAACAAGCACTTGAAATTCTGAGCTTCTACCTAGACATACCTGTTGAATGTGTTGATTGAAGTGTCCCATATCAGATAATTTAACAGGTATTGTACATTCCAATTGCAAATTTCGAATTCCTCTTGAAGATATGAAGAAAAAAGAAAAAGTGAAACTGTGAAATTACAAGTGTTTTTTGTGGTTGATACTGATATGATTTCGTTTTCTGAAATCTATCTTTTTATGTTGATTATTTATTATTTTATTAAAATTTGAAATTGCGGTGGATTCCAGTCTCAATCGAAAAATAAAATTTTTAAATTAAAAAATTCATAATTATATTTTTTTTAACAAAACAACCAATCTAACTAAACAAGCTGACTTAACTATCAATTATTAAACAAACTATAATATAACAAATAAAAATTACTTATCTAATATTCAAATTACTTTCAGCTTTCTTATTTATTGTTCCAACTCAATTCTGCTCTACTATCAAATCCATCCTGTTCCAACAGGATTTCTCATTTTCGATGAAATTATATTTTTCATTAATTAGTTTACATTCAGTTCAGTTTTGTTCGTTTCTCTTCTATTTAACGATTTATATTCTCTTCTGAATTACCTCTCGGATGAATACGTTTTTGATTCTAGACTTTTGCAACTTCTCCTAATTTTTCTCGATAATCTTACTTTTTCCGCCTTCGATGTTTTATCTTTATCTGTGTCATATCTATCAAACTAATGTTTATGCTTCATCTATTAAACTGCTGTCACTCAAATTTTGGAATTTCCTTGAATAAAGTTTTCTTCAATACACCATACAAATTACAAAATACCTACAAATTTTTAAGTACTACCCAAACTTAGTTCTAAATAACATTACAAAAATTTCAATATTGATGATATTATGATTCTAATTTTGAATTCATGATAAATTTAGAAAAATTACCTATGAATCTTTTTTATTTTAATTTTGGAATATTGAAGTAATCGATAGGTTTTTTTCCAGTCATATCTCTATTTCAATAATTATTCCGAAAAAACCAAAACAGTACCTACTAATTGAAAAAAAAACATGATTTTGTATATGGTTTCTTCCTTATACAAATGAGTCAAAAGAAAGATAACCATTTTGTGGAAAAACATTTTAAAAACACTTCCTGATTAGGACATTTTTTCGACTACCAATTTTGCATTCGTCAAGTAGGAACGAGAAATTATAAGAAGTGAATTGGTATATTAGGTCCTTCAAAAAACCTTTGAAACCATTTGACAGAAAAAATTCAACACTGCTGAAATTTATACTGTCTTCGTTTTGGAATGTATTACATTCGAAATCTAATAAGAAATCACCGATAGTAATTTTCATTCCGAAAAATTTGTTTGAATTCGAATTTGACTGAATCACTTTAAAGCAATTACCAGCTATTTGCTTTTGACTAAAAATACTAAATTGTATAGATTTCAATTCAATTAAGGGTTTCAGATAATTAATGTCATTTCTGGATCAAGTGGGGTCCTAATTGGAAGGGAAAAAAATCAAATAAAAATTAACGATACAATAATTTTTAACTAACTCTAGCTATAAGATGAAGTTCTTGCCGATAATAACAGTTTCATCTAAAAAAAAAGATATTCATATGCAAATATCTCTCTTATTTAACTTACAAAACTAGTCGTTATGAACACAAATCAAGAATTCCACATTGTGAGAAGATTACAAACTGCCACTATGTTTGATCCATATCTATCTAATTAACGCCACGCACAATTCGATGTAACCTGTTTGTCAAAAGTGTTGAAATATCTTTCGCAAATTCCTGAAATTTATAGACAGCTCAGAGGCGTTTTAGTTAATCGCTGTTGGTCTTGAAACAAATTTTCTGAATATACCCATCTACTATATATGCTAAAAATTTTATGAATTCGTTTCTAAGAAAATTTATCAGTGTGAAAAATAAGGAATTATTTAACACTGAATAATTTCGGAGTTTTTGATCTTCATGAATGTATAGGAAGATAGCACATTCAGAGAATAATTTAGGGTAGGGGGATTTTGGGTGATGATTACCATGAAATTTAGGAACTGCGAAGTGAATAAATTATGGTGAGGGAAGAAACTTATGATTTATAACGGAATTCCATTTTAAATAATAACTTGAAAATTGTTGAAAATTATTTTTTGCAATTCTATAATTTAATTTGGGGCGTATAGACGTATTCCTATTTTAATGTAATGTAAAGGGTATAAATTAAGGCACAATAATGAAAGTCATGGTTCCATTCGCTTAAAACCTGTGTTGAGAATTTTTCGGATTTTATAATTAAATGAAATATCTTTTTTTCAATTACCTTGGTTACGTATCTCTTCAATTCGTTCAAAAAAACGTCTCACCCAAGATTATAAGCAACTTTGAGTTATATTCAACGATGAAGAAATGTATGTTTTTGATAAAATATTGACATTGAAGGTATTCAGATGAACTAAAAAATGAAATTTACAATGAAAGACAAAAAATAATCGTGTCGAAAAATGTCTTGTGATTATTTATCTCCAAACAATAAACGTCAGTTACACTCTGCTTCATTTTGATGAAAAGGACAAAAACTATAATATCAATTACTTTGTATATTTGATTTTCGATGGACAGGGTGATTCACTTATCTTGGTAACTCCAATTTTCTCGAAAACAGTTAAATATATTTTTAATCTGTAAACGGTGTTGACTTGAGATGCACGTAAAAGTGGGAGAAGAAATTAAGACGCCAAGCGTCGGGGTGCTGTATTGTTTCTGTATTGGGACCGTACTTCTTGCTTTGGTAGGTTGATTTTGTTCTTTAAAATCTATGAGGCATTGTAACAAACTATTTCTCTAACATCACATTTAATGAATGATATATTTCAATAACAATAAACAATGTTTTTATTAACAAAGAAACGTTTTGAATCTGCCCACCATTACGATCCGTACATAAATTTCATTTCCTCCTTATTTCAATATAAGTTTCTTTTGTCAGAATATTAGAGATTTTATAAGTTTATTACTCTTATTTTCATATTATCTAATTTTTTGGAATCAGTTTCGTGTATCATAATTTTTAGTGTTTACCAAAAAGAATGATCTATAGGCGTTAGGTCTGGCGATCTTGGGGTTTATCTGATGGGTTCATTAGTTCCTATCCATTTATTTTAAAATAAAAAATAACAAACGCATGCGTCGATGTAACCTTTTACATTCAAAAGTAACTCATAATAAAAGGATAAATAAATAAAATTTTATGTATGGATAATAATAGTTGGCATATAGAATATATGATTCAAAATGTTAAGTTTGTTAATTGAATAATTGAATACGTTTTTATGCATTCTATAAAATAATAGAGAAATAGTCTGTTATAGAGCATCCTTGATTTTCATAAACAAAATCAGATGTTATATCTCCAAAACAATAAAGAATATAGAAAAAAATAATGGAATAGAATTAACATAAAACAGATCGCTTACGGTTCAAAATAAAGAAATGATATTTGGAAAAAAAATGTTCACGCTCATAGAAGTGAATATTGACACAACATAAAATACCGTTTACATAATAAAAAATATTCGACCACTTTAGAGAAAATTGGCGTTACCAAGATAAGTGAAGACTCCTGTACATACTTCTTGAGAATATTCCTCTACCTATCTCCTTTCTCATTCCAACCTCTTCAAATTGAGATGATTCACATATTTCTTTCTGAGTAATCTCCCTAATCAACAAGTTGAAGAGTAATGATCATAATAACAACAAACCGCATTTGTGAATACAAGCGCTGTAATTCGTAAGCCAGTAGCTCATCGAGTGGCATGAAGTAATCGATTAATCCCACTTTTTCGCGCAAATTAATTAATTAATTAATTAACTGTCACATCATCACTGATTTTCACGCGGAATCATCTCATTAATGTGCTCGACTCGCCAGCATATTACTCAGGATTAATAGTTGAGAAAAGTTTTCGTCGTATCATTACAGTATGTGCAGTTCATATAGAGCTTGATATACTCTAATATGTACTTGATTTTATTGTAAATAGATGCTACATTTATATTTTTTCTAGAATTGTAGCTGTCATCACGAAAAATTAAGAGAAAAGCAAAAACATGGTCAGGAACTTTAAGGCGCTCGTTCATTTATGGGTCCTTGAAGATCACATAACTGTATACAATATTTATATCCAAGAGTACATTGTTCTTACAAAACCTCAACTTGCTATTCTACTTGAGTTTGCTGTGGTTGTGATAACGCTATCAACAAGAAATTTTGTACGAAGCTTCAAAATCAACATATTGAGTATTCTAGAAATATTGAGTATTGTCGAAATATTGAGTATTTCTTCTCCAAAATTTTTCTAGAATTTTCTATAGTTTCGATGATGTGATCAGCTTGAAGTGTCTTTCGGAGATTGGAATTAACATTTCATATCAACATTAATAAGCATAGCAGTGGGTTTATCGAATATCGAAAAAATGGGAAAAGCGCTAACGTCGAGCCTTCGAGTGGTCGTTAATTTATTAGCCAATTTCACTCTTGGACACCACATATATACCTTCATAGAGCTATATGGTCCCCAAGGGCTAATAAATCAACAAGCGGTCAGAAGCTCCCGATTTCACTTATCAGTGTTTCTCACTTTTATTCCATTTTATGGGTGTATACTACCTTTCCCAATAGGTTTTTCAGTGCAGTTTCATTTTAATTCTTTGCAGAAATCGCTTGATCGATTCTTTCAATTTTTGGAAAACCCTTCGTTTGACAATTGAGAATAAACTACTTGATTTCTTCAAAAAAAATCATAGTTTTTATTTCATTCACTTGGACAATTGAAAACTTTTTCGATCATATCTCAATTATTTCCATGATAATTCTCAAAATTTTCAGAATTTTGAATTCTGATGATAAATAATCAATCTATTCAGGATTTGAAAAAAAATTTAATACTTTCTCGTCTAATTCAATATAAAAATTAAAAATATCAATGAATATCAAATAAGAAGGCGATAAATGACAATTGGCTTTAAGTAGTGTTTCAGAAGATGGGTATTTTCACGATAATGAAAATTTGAATTTCATCATTGAAATAATTGAGATACGATTGAATTACCATTCAAGTGATATAAAACAGTTAATAATTTTTTTTAAGAAAAAAAGTGTCATACATTCTTTCCAAAATTTAAAGGATTGATAAAGCGATTTACGGACAGACTCGAAATGAATCTCCACTAAAAAATTATTGGGAATAGTAGTTTACACCCTTAAGATCAAACACCACCACGTAACACTCTCGTGATCTTTCAATATTTTCCCAGAGGAGGAAGGACAGAAATAATGTGCGGTATTGCCAGAAAGACTAAATGATCAGTATAAGTAAGGAATATTGCTATAAATCCAACTTACTTCGACAGAAAGTACTTCACGAGTCTTTTTATGAATTTCCACTTAATAAGAGTTTTGCTTCTTTTGTAATGATTTTTTAGGAATATTTTTAAAACACACATCAGTGCTTTGTAAACAAACAAAAAATGTTGATAAAAAAATTACCAAAATAATGGCTCTTCATCCGCAAGAAATCTACAATAATCCTCGTTGTAGTATTTTAAATATTTTTAATATTGAAAATACTGAATTGTAGTATTTTTATTATTGAAAATACTACAATGTAGATTAAATTGTATTTTCGAATGAAAAAAAGTAATTTGGTAATGATTATACGGTATTCCTATAAAGCACTGATGTATTTCGATAATATTCTTAAAAAATCATTACAAAAGAGATAAAACTCTAAATTTGTGAAAATTCATAAAAAGTCTACCTTTCGACGAAATTTGAAATTATTGCAATATTCCTAATTCATACCATAATAACGGGGTTTTTTTTTAGAGGTATATAACTTTAAGTTGGCATTCGTGTTCGAGATGGCGACCGATTTAACAGCTGTTGAGTGATTTATTCTCAGTTTGGTTTGGCAATTCATCATGAATAGACTCACGCCTGAACAACGCTTGCAAATAGTGCAATTTTATTTCGAAAATAATGGTTCTGTGCGAAATACGTATCGCGCACTACGTCCATTTTATTTTGTTTAGCGATGAAGCGCACTTCTGGTTGAATGGCTACGTCAACAAACAAAACTGCCGCATTTGGAGTGAAAATAATCCTCAAGTGTATGTCGCAACACTGTTACATCCAGAAAAACTGACTGTTTGGTGCGCTTTATGGGCTGGTGGAATCATTGGTCCGTACTTCTTCAAAAACGATGATGGCCAGAATGTTACAGTCAATGGTGATCGGTATAGAGCCATGATTACGAACTTTTTCATTCCTGAATTGAACAACCATGATGTCCAGAAGCTGTGGTTCCAACAAGACGGCGCAACATGTCTCACAGCTCGTGCCACAATCGATTTATTGAAAGACACGTTTGGTGACCGCCTAATTTCACGTTTTGGACCTGTGAATTGGCCTCCAAGATCTTGTGATTCAACACCGCTAGACTACTTTCTGTGGGGCTATGTAAAGTCAATGGTCTATGCGGATAAGCCACAAACCCTTGACCATTTGGAAGACAACATTCGCCGTGTTATTGCCGATATACGGCCACAAATGTTGGAAAAAGTCATCGAAAATTGGACGTCCAGATTGGACTACATCCGAGCCAGCCGTGGCGGTCATATGCCAGAAATCATATTTAAAATGTAATGCCACAAGATCATCTTGCGGATAAATAAAATTCATGTCAATCGAATAATCCATCGTTGTTTTATTGCAATTTAAAGTTCTATAGCTCTAAAAAAAACACCCTTTATAAAGAATTCCTCATTCGTTATACTATGCCAATACAGCTCATTCAATCGTTCAGGTTATTTATAAAAAGAAATATTTCTCATTTAGTTTTCAATGGAGCAGTCACGTGGTGGTGTTCCCTCTTCAAATCTGGAGCAGCTTCCAATAATCATGTGAAATTCTGATCCCATCAGCTGTGATTCGAAGTGGCATCCGAGCTATTTTAATTGCCATCATCGCGTTGGGAAATGTGATAAATGTAAAACTATTACGCCCCTGCGTGCGAACCAAAAATTAACTGTATCCAGTGATCAGGCAGCTTCACGAATTAAAATTTTTAACGCGACACGACACAAATTTAATGACCGCGGGATCTCAGATCGCACCATGGAGAATTAATCTTAAGTATATTCCCGATATGCTGTTCCATTAAAATCGGAATTATATAATCAAGCTGAGTTTAAAACAAAATACCATTTAATATACGTTTAACTGGGAGCTTATAAACGGTCGCGAAAATTTATCGATAATGAAAATTTTTATTTGTCAGCTTTGATTGGCGTTTCGGGGAATATTGATAGTTTTTGACCGCTGATGGCAGGTCGAACTCCAACTGGACTCTGGTGAGAATTGGCGAGGAATTTTTTTCTACATTTAGAGGACTGTGAAAACCTACAGAAAATGATATTTTTATGAATACTCCCATTAAATAAAACGGAATCCGTATTAACAATAAAAAGCAAATTCACAAATGTTTACTACAATTTCGTTATAATTTAGTTGTTGTTTATTTAAGTTTTATCTGCAAGTTTTACGTTTGAAACCGTAAATCATAAGGTCCTAGGCAGTGGCGGCTAGTGACAGCATAAGACGGCAAGGCACATCCAAAAAAAATTATTAATATTGTTATCTACATATACATATTTCAAATTTACGGACAAAGCTTATAAGCTTTGTCCGTAAATGTCGAGAGAAAATCAAATATATAGCATCACAAGTGATATTTACTAATTGCCATACACACGTATTGAATTTGGTGTAATGTGTGCAATTCATTTCAACTGGTTAAAGTTTTTCTCAACTCTTTCAGGATTTTCATTATATTATCATCAATTATTATAAATAATTTTTATGGTTATTATTGAAATGACAATTGACTAGATATATCTAGTGAACCATAATAATTACTGAAAACAACTTTCTGGAATTTTTCGAATATCTCGAACAGAAACCAAGTTATAGCGAAATATTTGAAATAATCATTTTTCAGAAACACCTTATAACATAACGAACCGAGATCTATTTTCTTCTTTCTTATATCTGATTATTTCGAACAAAATTGGGGGAACTTGAAGATATTTTTCTTTGGGTGTTATAGTTTACATAGACAAAATAACAATCTTTAAACGCCAACGTGTCTCCGTTACTGTGTATAAAATTTTCATAGTATGCAACTTTTTGACAACTTTTGTAATGATGGTCGCCCCTCTTAATATATTACCCTGTGTATCTGAAAAACTGGTAATAGCTAGCCAATACTGTTTGATATTATTAGTGTACTCGAACTAAGAATAATAATAACAATAACAGTCTGAAATTAATACCTTACGGGTAAGCAATATTTGTCGCGCAAACCTGTTTCTTTGAAATATTTTCCTACCAGAAATTTTACTTCGAAGAAATGCCATTTTCCAACTACGACATCCTGTATATCGAAAACTAGTCGAGTGAATTTGTGCTCACAAGGGCCTCTCACTAGAAAGTTTTGAAGTAGTTTTGATTTCTTCGATCTAATATGTTTTTGGTGTGCTGAATCCGAATCTGAGGTATTCCACCGAAATTTCGTAGCGAAACATTGAAAAAAATGCAAAAAATGTAAAAAACTTCATTTTTTGGAGGTTTTTTTTTCTCCGATTGACAGCAACAATTGACTTTGCAGACACATATCAATCAGGCAGTTATATCCTGTTAGGCAGCAAAATAACTGCTTTCCTGCCTAGGCAGCAAAGTGATCATTGTCAATACGAATAATATATTCGACATTTTCTGACATAAATATTTTTTACCATCTTCCTTATTTTTGGAGGAGTGAGTACTTCTGAGCCGCTATCACTGTCCATAATATAAATATGTCCGATATTTTTCTAAAAAACTATCAGATATTTCATCAGTTCTCAAACTATAATTTTATCATTGACATAAGTAAACATTTCCACAGCAACCAACCATTTCAACAAATGCAATTTCTATCGAATTTCGTTCTTATTTATCACTACAGGAATAATAAAAACGTTGTGAGAATTGTAATAATTTGCAATTACAATATCCTACATGTTTCATTATAACTAATCGAATAAAAAATTATATGTTAACCTCGACAGCAAAGTAGATTGACTGCCTTGGCTGAATATATAACATAGCCCCTCTAGGCTCGGCTATGAGCTATCAGCCGGGGCAGCCAATCTACTACTTTACTGCCTAGGAAAACAAATAACTATTGTCTGATCAACCGTTCTGGTTCAAGCGATAGTTGAAAATTATCATATTTTATTTGTCTTTGCAAAAGCCCACTTTTTAGAGTTTTGTATAAATTCTATGACGGTATTATTTCCTCAATATATTTATTGAAATTGATATAAAGAAATGAACTAAATTTCAAAAAATGATTTTGAAATTTATTTTCTGTAAACTGATGATGGCCTTGTAGTTCAAACACGTCTGGGTTGTATTGGAAGAGGGAATTATTGAGTAGAAGACATGCCATTAATAATAAATAAGTTTTGGAGTGGGATTTTGTAGAGACAGATAAAATATGCTTATTCTCAACTATCGTTTGAGCCAGAACGGTTTATCGGAAATTATATGTAAAAAAAATGACATGTTCACTTTTTTTTTGCATTTTTTTCCATGTTCCGTCACAATTATCGATGGCAATTTCAGATTCTGATTCAGCACCCCAAAACATATAACATCGAAGAAATCAAAACTACCCTTGAACTTTCCTATGAATAACAGATATCAACTGGACTATTTGTTCTTCAGGAGATCTTATTCTGCAAATCTACAAATACACAAAAACTATTAACATGTGACAATTTTGCCATAAGGCTGCTGCCTGGTCTATACCTATCTTCTTATCTTAATTCGATCAAATGTAAATCGAAAGTTTTATAACTGTTTGTCGCTCAATTTTGATTTATTTCCCTTGCCATCCAAAAAATTCCAAGGAATCAAGCTCGGACATAAACATTCTTGGAATTAATCGTCTTGTCCCATCGGGTTTGCTTCCAGCAACACATAAGTAAGGATATTCCTAGTCATTCATATGCAGAGATATAATAATTATCTCCATTCAACTCACTTAATAGATTGAGATATCAGGAATTCTAATTCGGCGAATTTCCAACGGTAAAGCAGTAAATCTTCCCGTGTGGACATTAGATAAATTCCAGCTTCATTTACGACCACCATTCGAAGAAATAAGGCTCCTGTATGATCCTCAAATAATCTAACGAAGGTGATCCACTTATCTGAAATTTCATCTGCGTTCGCGAGAATCGCGATAGAACAGGAGATCATCGATTTTATGGCACATCGATATGTGGGCTTCGAATGAAGATGCCAACAGATATATGGAGTTAATTAGCCGGGTAATTGCTCGAAAACCTAACCAGGAACAACGAATTTCCGATAGAGCTATCCAACAACAGTTAGCGAGATGTTTTTCTGCGTTTTCTCCGAGACCAAAGAGACATCTGCGAGGCTCGAAATGAGAATCGCGGGATCGTTACTCGTCTTTCTGGAATTAAAATGTGAGGTCCGTTTGCATATATTTTTAAATCAGATCATAAAAATATACTGTTATTTTATGTACCGTGAGCATTGGTGAGGATTGTATTGAACGGCCATTTAATTAATTTAATTGAAACATCTGTCGATCTGATATCCAGTCCGGTTATTTTTTCGTCAAACTGCGCCGGTTTCGTTCTTACAATTGAAAATGCGTGACTTATTCTTTTATACAGAGTGAATACGCAAAACCCTCATGAAATTATGTTGAATATTCCCCTCAAAAAATTTCAAACAATCATATTAACACATATGACACAATTTACTTAAGAACAAACCAATATTTTTGAAATTCAATTGCAGCGTTAAAATATCCTGGTACTTGCGCACGTGTGCCTTAGGTGAATATTTTATGATATTCCAAACCTTCGAAAACATTCGGGTTGATTGTCGAAAAGATTTTATTCATTTGAATTACAGTTAGTGTTTGAGATGTTGAAATTGAGTGGATTTTTTTTCGGGAAATAGTCCTTCATATACCTCTCATGTATTCCGGAAGCACTAGGGATTTAACTACTGACTATTTCCCTCGCCTTAATATCCACCAATCTCACACGCTCAATTTTGAAATATGAATGGTTCTCTGACTGCCTTGGTAGTAGGTACAGTGGACTGAAGAGTCGACTCTGGTGCCGAAGGTACCGGGTTCGAATCCTGGCTAGGTCATGGATGGTGTAAATGTCTTAGCTTAGAGGCTAATAACCATAGCAGTCGATATCTTAAAAAAAACGAATGGTTTTTAGATGGAAAAATTGTGTGGCAGCACTAGTCAGCAAAACTACCGTTGTCATAAAAAAATCTCGATACCTTTGATAACAAGAAATAATGGTTTCATGAAATAATTTTGTCAATGACCATTCAAGCCTTTAATTTTTCCTATAAAAATAAGAAAAAACACAATAAAAAGTGATATTTTTTTCAACTAAAAAAATTCGTGTATTTGCAAAAATTCTCGTCTTCGATGTGTCCTGTTGGCACCAGCACTCTTGCTTGTTTTTGAAATATTACTTAGCAACGTGTGGTTTCGATTGTTTTCACAAAAAAATTATATGGCCTTATTATATTACTCACGAATATACCGTTGACGACGTAGTATAATCGTTTAGGAGTTTAGCGTTCTGCCATATTGTGATCATTTCCAACAGCGTATCCAAGATCGAAATTAGGGGGGCAAACCATAATCGTTCAGGTTGCGTCCAGCTCAGTGAAATGTAATTGTCATTTTCAAAATGAAACTACTCTAAAAAGTGGGTTTTTGCAAAGACAAATAAAATATGAAAATTTTCAACTATCGCTTGAACCAGAACGGTTGATCAGACAATAGTTATTTGTTTTCCTAGGCAGTAAAGTAGTAGATTGACTGCCGCGGCTGATAGCTCATATATTCAGCCAAGGTACAATCTACTTTGCGATCGAGGTTAACATATAATTTTTTATTCGATTAGTTATAATGAAACATGTAGGATATTGTAATTGCAAATTATTACAATTCTCACAACGTTTTTATTATTCCTGTAGTGATAAATAAAAACGAAATTTGATAGAAATTGTATTTGTTGGAATGGTTGGTTGCTGTGGAAATGTTTACTTATGTCGATGATAAAATTATAGTTTGACAACTGATGAAATATCTGATAGTTTTTTAGAAAAATATCGGACATATTTATATTATGGACAGTGATAGCGACTCCAGAAATAAGGAAGATGGTAAAAAAAAATTATGTCAGAAAATGTCGAATGTATTATTCGCATTGAGAATAATCACTTTGCTGCCTTAGGCAGGAAAGTAGTTATTTTGCTGCCTAGCGGGAAAAGTAATACTCTGCTGATTGATATGTGTCTGCGAAGTCAATGGACTAGTTTTCATTTTTTTGTTAAGGATTAATTCTAAAAATTAAAGTAAAATGAAATAAAAATGTGGAAAAATCATTGAAATATCTCTAGAAATGAAAAAGTTATGGGACTTTGAAGTTGCGCTTGGAAGAATAATTTCATAGTACGCAGCGTCTAGTGTGTGACGTCACGCCACTCACACGAGGCGACTGGTATTCGCAGAGTGCTTACGAATTCATTGGTGTACAATCACTTGTGCCGTTCGTGTCGTGTTTTGTTCGTTACACGATGGCTGAAATAAAAAAAAATCTTACAAATATTGTATTGTGCCTATTTGTGCAAGCACGACAATTAAAAACCCCAATAAATTGTTTTTTCATGTACCAAATGACATGAATCAAAGGAAGAAGTGGTCCACTTAGATAGAATTGATTCATACCGGATTTTATACGGGCAGTAAACATTACTTTTTTCTTTCATTAACTTTTTACTCCTCACATAAATATGTTTTGCCATTGATAATGGATAGACTTCAACAACCAGTACTCAACTACAAACTGTTTATGAAACGTTATTTAAATAAATCATCGTTATAAGTTGAACCATGATGAAGCAAACTCAAAAGTAGATACTTACTTGAAAAGTTTAACTCCTTTCATTTCAGCACTGACATGAGATGGATTTGAAGAAAAAAACTCCATCACTGCGAATATATCTATTTTAGGCAAATTGTCACTTTGTCCTTTCACGAAGCCTTTTTCCATTATGGTGACATAAAAACAAAACTCGAGTTAAAACTACACTGTTCAACTACATACGGCGCGAGAGCCTTGGCGCGGTTAAGTATTTAAAAGTAATTTATGGTGTAGCGATCACAGGCAAGTGGCGTGACGTCACAGACGAGTCGGAGACTGAAGACGTTCCGCGCTAAAATACGTAAATTTAAATAATCTGTTTCTCAGTCATTTATTGATGGATTTTCAAAATGTTTTCACTGATTTATCAGTTTTGCTCTATATTTAAATTCTATCGTATCTAATATAGTATTATCAACATCACTAAACTAGTCCATTGTTGCTGTCAATCGGAGAAAAAACAAACTTAATGGGTGAAATTGATATTTTCCGAATTATTACCAAAAAATGAAGATTTTTACATTTTTTGCATTTTTTCAATGTTTCACTACAAATTTCGGTGGCATACCTCAGATTCGGATTCAGCACCCCAAAAACATATTGGACCGAAGAAATCAAAACTACGTCAAAACTTTCCAGTGGGAGGCCCTTGTGAGCACAAATTGACTCGACAAGTTTTCGAGATACAGGGTGTCGAAGTTGGGAAATGGCATGTTTTTGAAGTAACATTTCTCGATAGAAAACATTTTGAATTAAACACTTCTGCGCGACAAATATTGCTTACCCGTAAGGTATTAATTTTAGACTGGTTTTTAAAAAAAGTTATTGTTATTATTATTCTTAGTTCGCGTACACTAATAATATCAAAGAGTATTGGCTTAGCTATGAACAGTTTTTGAGATACACAGGGTAATATATTAAGAGGGGCGACCATCATTACAAAAGTTGTCAAAAAGTTGTATATACAATGAAAATTTCATACAGAATAACGGAGACACATTGGAATTTAAATATTGTTATTTTGTCTATGTTAACTATAACACTCAAAGAAAAGATCTTCAAGTTCCCCCAATTTTGTTCGAAATAATCAGATATAAGAAAGCAGAATAGTTATTTATAATACAAGTGCAGAAGGCATTGATATTCTTCCACGAGTTCAAAATTCAAAACGAGCCACGAAGTGGCGAGTTTTGGAATGAACGAGTGGTAGAATGAGCCTTCTGTACGAGTATTATACATTATTTTCTCTAATTCATTGCATTTTCATTGAAATTAATGAAATATTTCCATAAATATATTTTAGTGATTTTTGCATTGAAAAATGTTGGTTGGCAGAACTGATTTCTTTAAGGCAAATTGATGAATTGACAGATAAAGCCGTGGCGGAAAGTTCGGAGTACCAACATAGAATAATAAAATATTACCATGAAAACTGTGCGTTTCTGATATATTCTCGCACGATTTTGTTCTACAAGATGTGGAAGAATGAACGGAATAACCACAGAATTAGAGAAAATAGATATCTCGTTTCGTTCTGTTATAAGGTGTTTCTGAAAAATGACTATTTCAAATATTTCGCTATAACTTGGTTTCTGTTCGAGATATTCTAAAAATTCCAGACGGTTTTTTTCAGTAATTAATATGGTTCATATGATCACAAATATAGCGAAATATTTGAAAGTCATTGTTAATGAAACATCCTGTGACTCGAGAACGAATCAAGATATGTACGATCTGCTTTGTGATATCTAATTATTCTGAAAAAAGGGATCGGAGGTCCGTGAAGATTTTTTCTCCGAGTCTAATAGTTTTCGAAATGCTCTCATTGAGCATCGAATTTCGGACATCCTGTACAATGTCTTCCATTGTAAAATGACAAAATAAATCAAACGAATAATCGCCAACGTGTCTCTTACTGTTATACTCTATATGAATTTTTATTGTATATAGGTAGGTACAACATTTTGATAACTTTTGTAATAACGGTCGCCTCCCTTAATATATTTCCCTGTGTATCTCGAAAACTGGTCATACAAAAGCCTGTTTGACATTCTAATGGTGTACCTTCTGGAACTAAGAGAAATGAAAAAAAAATTGGAAAATCCACTTTCGAGATTTTCGTAAAGGATTTATCTATTATCTGTCAAATTTCAATGATATAATTTCGGATATAATAGTACATAGACGCCCCTTGAGAGGTCGTGCAGTGCAGAGCATTGACTCCAACATTGGAGAGAAAAAGATTAATCCCTGGCTCACGTGACCACGAGGGATAGGATAAAGAATTTCAACCAATGGTAAGGGTAAACAAATCACGTGATCTAAAAAGCTGTAATGATCTATTGGTTCAATATTATCAATCAATCAAAACATTTATTGATTTGGCACTGGGTCACGGGGTGTAAACATCGTGCGTCTTACCTTTTTGATTGAGTCGATTCCTCTCTTTCTATGCGCTATCTACTTGTTATTAGATCATTGCAAATTTGTGATACAATAAACAATTCTGCCAAACGAATTTTTTTACTGAAAAAAACACAAAATAATTTTTGTGAAAATATTCCATTAATTTCGATAAAAAACTGTGAATCGAAAAAAAAAATGTAACGGGTGTTTTTTTTGAGGTATATAACTTTAAGTTGGCATAACTGTTCAAGATGGCGACCAATTTAACAGCTGTCAAGTGAATTATTCTCAGTTTGGTTTGGCAATTCATCATGAATAAACTCACGCCTGAACAACGCTTGCAAATAGTGCAATTTTATTTCGAAAATAATGGTTCTGTGCGGAATACGTTTCGCGCACTACGTCCATTAGCGATGAAGCGCACTTCTGGTTGAATGGCTACGTCAACAAACAACACTGCCGCATTTGGAGTGAAGCTAATCCTCAAGTGTATGTCGAAACACCGTTACATCCAGAAAAACTGACTGTTTGGTGCGCTTTATGGGCTGGTGGAATCATTGGTCCGTATTTCTTCAAAAACTATGATGGCCAGAACGTTAAAGTCAATGTCAATTATGGTGATCGGTATAGAGCCATGACTACTAACTTTTTCATTCCTGAATTGAACAACCATGATGTCCAGGAGCTGTGGTTCCAACAAGACGGCGCAACATGTCACACAGCTCGTGCCACAATCGATTTATTGAAAGACACGTTTGGTGACCGCCTAATTTCACGTTTTGGACCTTTGAATTGACCTCCAAGATCTTTTGATTAACACCGCTAGACTACTTTCTGTGGGGCTATGTAAAGTCATTGGTCTATTCGGATAAGCCACAAACCCTTGACCATTTGGAAGACAACATTCGCCGTGTTATTGCCGATATACGGCTACAAATGTTGGAAAAAGTCATCGAAAATTGGACGTCCAGATTGGACTACATCCGAGCCAGCCGTGGCGGTCATATGCCAGAAATCATATTTAAAATGTAATGCCACAAGATTATCTTGCGGATAAATGAAATTCATGTCAATCGAATAATCCATCGTTGTTTTATTGCAATTTGAAGTTATATAGCTCTAAAAAAACACTTCTTCTGCACTTCTTCTGCCTTCTGAACTTGTGTTATAAATAACGATTCTAAAATCTTATCCATATTTTTATTCGACATTGATTATTCAGTTATGGTATTTGAGACCATCATTAAATTCGTTTAAAATTAAAAAAAAATTAGGTACTGTGTTTCAGAATATTTTATGACATTTTTTTTCTTACACCGAGAATGAAAATTAATGAATTGAAATTTACTATCCGTAACTTAATTTCATTTTTAATATCCTCTTAATTCTGTTGTTCGAATGCCATTTGTGGAAAAAAATACATTTCATTCAGGGGAGAACACATTGTTGACTGAATTTTCTAATTTTAAACTTTCGAATATAGCCACTAATAGTCTCACTCAAACTTCTGAATTAGCAGTTATACTATTTTATTAGAAGTATAAATAATAATTTGACACACCATTCTCCCCATTACTTGCATAAATTAGTTTCTGAAAATAAAATGGGATAAGAAATTAAACAAGTCACTTCATTAAATCCAAAATATTGTCTGATAAAAACTTCAGTTTTTTCAACTAAGAATGAAGAATTGCCAATTACCATACATTAAAATGTTCATAACCAATAAACGGATCCGATGCCCATCTAGTCGTTGTTATTCAAATGGCCTAAAGTGCCACTGATGAATTTTCATATGCATATTACTGTTTCTGAATATAGATTTTGTTGTTTTTTGGCAATATATGCAACTTGGGACTATTCAAGCTCCTGAGATGACCCCTATGGATTTCAATATATATAGTTGACTCCTCCATTAAATAATTGGCTAGCATTGGCGATGAGTTTTTTATTCTTGTATTCTTATACTGACTATAAATTCTATGGAATAAAAATATTTATGTTGATAGAATTTGAGGCGAACCTTGGTTTATCTCAATTCCTGAATAATCAATTTAAAATGACATAATAGAGGAACCGTAATAAAAAATGATATAGTGTAAAACTTCATATGAATACATATGGTTATAACTTATAACTCTCACATGAATGAGATTCTTTTCTTTATGATACTTGAAAATGAGTTTTACTCAGAGTTGATCTCTGGGCCTTTCATGATAGATAGATCCTTATCACATCTTCAACGGAATTGTAGTTAACTAGTCTTTTTATCTCGCCATTTTCATGTTACTTGCTTTTTTAAAAATCTTCTCTTCCTCTTTAGGAAATCTGTGAGTGTTTCTCATTGTAATTTTTTGTGGATCTGTTGGTTTCTTAGGAACTGTGTTGTATAAGAGGTGCTTTTATAAGAGCTCCATAACTTTTAATAATACAAGGCAGAAATATTGTTGGAATTAATTTTTTATTATTATAATCTGATAGCTAATTTCATGGTATTTATTTCTTCAATATGATTTTCGGCATATATCCGCCGCTGTTACGTGTACACTTCTTCACTACTTTTTTCCAATGAATTCAGCCGTATGGCGTCAATTTTCTACTTAGTCGAATGACATAGGCCAACAAGTTGAGAAAGGTGATGTTACCGTCATATTGATGTCTACTAGAACACTTCGCACTACATCAGCAATATTCTCTTTGGTACGAAGATTTCTTTGTCTTTTTGATGGTTTCGAATCGAGAGGAGTAAAATTAGAGCGGAAACGATAAATAACTGCAATGGACGAAGAGCTGTAAGAACGCCGCAAACAGATTTATTTTTTTCAAAGTAACTTTCCAAAATTTGGAAGCGTTGTTATGGAGTTAAACGATTCATGATGAATTGTCAAATCTTACTGAACAGAAATATCAAGACAGTTTGACATTCTCAACTGTCAAACCATAGACAACAACCATCGAAACTTTTCATGCAGCTAAAAAAACACCCGTTTTATTGCAGGGGTTAACAGTTTTTTCTGTCACTTTTATCTATAGTTTTATAGTATAGAATTATTCTATGTTCTGAGAAAATTAGCAGGTTCTTCATGGGGTGCTGATGCAAGCACTCTTCGTTCAGAAACTTTGGTCTTGGTTTTTTCTTCTTCTAAATATTGTTGTTCTGCTTGGTTCAATAGTACTCATGTTCAAAAAATTGATGCACAGCTTAACGTTTCTATGAGTATTATCAGTGGAACTATTAGATCTACACCTTTACATTGGTTACCAGTAGTATCACATGACACATCTACCTACTTCCGCCTCATGTTCGTAGACATGTCTCAGTCAAGAAATCTTGGGATAAATTTCATTTCTACCCCAACTTATTACCAATTGTATCTTACCTCCCAGATAGTAGAAGTGTCAGATTAAAGTCACGCAAACCTTATGGATTGATACTTTCTTTCAATCTAATGAAAGTGTCAAGGAAATTTGGCATTCGGAATGAAGTTCTTGTAACAAAAGTCTACTTGTTGATCATTCAGAGAAATTCTAGGTTTAAATGTGTCTAGGAATATTTGGTGCATTTGAAATCGAATTAGAACTGGACATGGCCGTTGCAATAGTTTGCTCTTCAAATGGCATTCTATTGAAGAAACCATTGACCACTTGGTGAATACTTGTCCAATTTATACGTTTCATGGTGAACTATCCATTCAGATTAAGATTCTTCCATAGAGAGAGCCGCTAAGTTCAAATCAATATAGTGAAAACTAACATTTATAAGGTACCCCTTTCTGATTCTTTTCATTTTGTTTTCATATTTAACTATAAAGTCGTCAACCGTTGGTGAAGAGAAAGGATGGAGAAGATTTTATTTGGATGAAGAGGAAGCCCTTCAATATAAATATGTCAGCTACACAAACCAGTCACGGCACCTGTATGGGGAGACAGAGCTTTTGCTAGGTTTTTGTCTGTCCTCTTGTATTATATGTTATATGTTGAAATGTATGATGTCCAGTTTACATTCTCTGCTAATATTGAGATTACATCTACTTATACTTTGTTGTTGAAGTTGATTATTTTTTTGTATTGCTCTATCTCAAAAGTATATATACAACATAAAGAATAATACTTAACTACTTAGTCAATAATAATTTCATTAGGTCCAGACTCCATAGATGCAGGAGACCATCAGAAGATGTGGGACTATTAAGCCTTATGATAACCTATCGGATAAATGAATGAATGAATAATCAATGAGGGACCTTTATGTGCACCTTGCAGCAATTTTTCAAATCTCATTCCTTGAAAAATCCAAAAATACAAACAACTCTAACGGAACCCATCCTTCGGGCCAATTACCGCTGTCACCAGAGGAGATTTTTCCCACAGCATCTTTCAATTAATCTATTGATATTGTGATCCTCCGACCATTGAAATTTTGATGAAGAATATCTTGAAGTGATTAAAACGGTACCGGTTGCTTTCTAAATGCTGCCAACTTCAATTATTTCATTTATCAATACCCAGCCTAGACAGCAAACGAGTGTGTTCCATTGGATACGATTGGTAACAACAAATATTCTCATTTGTTGTACGTCTACTTAATTCCATTTATCGGCACCGCTCTTAGAGAGTTGTGCATTATCGATGGCCTGTACCTGTGTGTTATTTAATTCTGTTCGTCGGACGGAAAAAAATCTTATTCGGAACCCATTCAAATCGCCAACAGAAATTATAAATCGTGAACTGAGGATGAGCTTGATAATGGGAATCAGATTTCATGGGTCCACTCGAGTTTGGATGTCGTCATTGTATCGTGAAATAAACGAAATTAAATTTTATTTATCGACTAGTGGCCATCGGTATTTGCTCTTTTCAATTTGTTACCAGTTGGTTGAATCGAAAGCTTCGGACAAACGGAATCACAAATGAAGAGTGGTTGAAAATTATTCAAATGAGAAAAACACTGCAAGAAGGAATCGACTATGAAAAAATTCAACTTAAATTGCGTATTTACGCAGGCGTTTTGAGTTTTATCCATATTTATATTAATTTATTTCCTCAAAATTTTACAGTAGGTGTCAACAAAGTGTATAAACAAAAAAGTTCCTACATAAAAATACTAACTGCAATAAATCACATCTGACAGATATAAATATATTCAGATATATGGACAAACCTGCAAAAATGCACAATGCATCAATTAAAACTTGTGGAGCATACATTTTTTCACTGAGTAGAATACACTTTTTACCGTACCTTTTTTTTATCTATTCTTTAAGCGTACTCTGAATACTATTTTCAATTGCTGAGGTAGTCTGATGAACATTTTAAAACGGTTAAATCTACTAACTGACAAAGATACTGCAACACACAGAAGGAGCTCTTCAAATTAATTTTTTTTTTTTTTGTGAGACATAGATAGTATAGCAAGGAGTAAATGATTGAATTTGGAGAAGAAAAATCGTAGAGGTTTTTTCATGTGAACATTTTTGTTACTTAAATATTGTAGTCGTTTTTTGCAAGTTTTTAAATTTTACCACAAAACAGGTGGTCGAGGTGATCCAAAATCGATGTTCAGTTGTTGTTGAAATGCCTAGAGCACGTGTACGAGGAATTTATCGCTTGCTAAGTGAATTTGAAAGAGGTCGAATTATTGGTCTATGGGTATGAACAGAAATCCAACTACTGTTATGAGATGTTGTCAAGCGTGGTTTGATAATGCCCAAAATCGAAGAAGAGTAGGCACCGGGTGTCGAAGGGGCACAGATGAAGTTCAAGATCGACGTCTAAGACTTATGGCCATTAGAGACCGATTTGCGACAACTTGATCTTTGGCTGATGAGTGGTAAGGAGAACAAGGCCATCTTGTAACTGTCTGAACGGTTTACTGCCGGATATGGTCTTTTGGACTGCAGCATTATCGACACCATCTTGTGTTACCTCTGACAGTTGAGCATCGCCGGCAACGATTACAGTGGTGCAGAGAACGTCAACATTGGAATGTGGAATGGCATCAGGTCGTCTTTTCTGATGAATCTTGATTCTCCTTGGGTGCACATGATGGCCGAAGAAGGGTTAGACGATATCCAGAGAAAGACATGAACCGCAGTTTGATATTGAGCGTCAAATACAACGGCAGTGTATGGTATAGGGTGCTATTGCATATGCAAGTAGGTCACCTTTTGTCTTCATTCAAGGTAACATAACAGCGCTGCGTTACCTTCAAGAAATAGTGGAGCCATATGTTCTCCTTTATCTTAACCAGCTCTAGAATCCAATATTTCAGCAAGATAATGCCCGACCTCATGTTGCCAGAGTTAGTTCAAACTTTTTCGACCCATGTGAATTTTTTGCCATAGCCGCCCACATTCCCGATCATTTGCCAATAGAGCATGTTTGGGACATCATGGGTAGAAGGCTTGGAAATTTACCCCAGCCCCCAGACTTTGGCGACTCTGAGGCATGAAGTACAAGTAACTAAATTTCTCAAACATTAATGTGTGTTATCTTCATTCACGTGTTTGATTGATGATCGCAATAATGACTCTTCGACTGATTTAAAAAAATTAACAAAATTATATGAAATGAATTTAGGAACAGCCAACGAAATAACCCTTGAATGTGAATTCGAAATGTTTCGAAATATGTCTATTACACAAAATATTTTGTACGTTACCAGTATTGACGGTTACGCCGGAAAGTTCTCATTGAACCCTCAAGAGACAATCATATTAAAGAAGTAAAATGGGAAGTGAGAGATTGACTGGGTTCGCTTTGTTGCAAATTTATTTTGATTTCGAATTCGATATTGAGACTGCATTAGATATCTTAGGAATATCTGAAAGAGAACTGAATATTTAAAATTATTTATTTTTGTTGTATTTATTATGTTTCAGTTCAATCTCCGAATTATGAAATGAATTTTCCATATTTTTTTTATACAACCGATAACAATCATTACTCGTATACAACAGCCAACAACATCTTAAAGATGGTTCGTCAACTTTTCCTGAAATAAGAAGTTACTGAAAATAGCATAAACTTATATTCAACCGAATTGAACATATTGTGTATAAAGGAAAATGGAAGAGAGGAAATTGTGACGAATAAAGAAAAACCTGAAATTCAGAGATCACGAGGAGAGCTACTGGTAGAAGCTAGTAAATCAATGAATCAAATACAAAACCAATTTGGAATGACGTTCTTTTTCTTTCTTTTTTATGTTTTATGATTGATTGGTAACAGGAGTACACAGAGTAGGTATAATGGATTCAAAATCATCCGAGAAATGATCATAGAAAAACTTGAATTGTTACAAAAGTAACACAAGTTGATATAAATGATTAAAATAGAAGAAATCACGACAATCTCTCCATTTCTGCAGAAAATACCTATTAAATGATTTATATCGGGAGGTCAGGAAAAATCAAACTCGATGGACTTCCTAACGTTAATACTTACCTGACATCGTTCATTGAAAGCGACAGATTCTAACCACCGGCAAAATTAATACTCTGTTGTCTATCAGAATGATGCTTACAGTTCACACATGCATAAGGCAGCTATGATCTACCGCTAGCTCGTTTTTTGCCTGAACAACTGTTATTTCTGAAATAACAAAAAACCTCTGGCAATGGGTGTGATACTGTTTCCTCTTCCTTCATCTCAAATTCATGTCTGCAGAAAAGTTCTAATTTAAGCATGCGTCAGCATTAAGTACTATTTTTTGATAATTGCCATATGGAAATTCAAAAAATTATAATAGAGGGGTCTTTGGTTGTGATCTGTTCCAATTCAGCACGAATTCTTTGCAGTAACTCTTCTAAATTATTTGTCATTTTGAAATATTTCTTTGATTTTAAATGAACTTTTCGCGGTTTGATTTTCTGCCTGCTCTGGCAGCAACGATTCCCAATCATGATGAACCAGATGATTCCTTGGTTCACAATCATATTAATTGCGTTTTCTATCAATAAAATTTTAACTTTATTATTTGCGCCCCATCGTCCTTGCATCAATGGATGGATGGATAGTATCATTCAGAACTAAAAGGTATCTTGTCGGATATCTCAATCATGTACTATGGCCGCTCTGAATGTGAGGAAAGGTATATGTCGTAAAACTATACAATACATAACATAAAAAAAGCTTACACAGAGCATATACATTTGACGAACGCTGATAAATAAGTTTTATTACACTCACAGTTTTAAATCAATGCAATAAATTTCCTTTCTCAATTATCTGTTGGTATTTCAGTTCAAGTTGAATTATAAAAGCATAACAATATCTTTTTGCTTGACATTAAATTCTCAAAATCATTAATTATATCACCGTATGAAATCTAATTCATTAGTTCATTTTACAGAGCGTTTCGTAATTGTGCATGTAGAGATATTGAAATATTGGGTATTCGGCTCTGTATATAGGACTTTTTCGATTTCTGTCAAATATTTTTATATTTCTCCCATTTTCGAAGTTCGTACTTTATGTGTGTATAATAGGTTTTTGTAAATCAAAATAAAAATTAATCAGCTCAATTTATCGCCCCTTAAAATTTGCTGTCTTAGGCTTCAGCCTGCTGGTAAATCCGCCACTGCAGGATGTTTGGTGTCTACAAGATGAGGCTCCCAGCTCCTTCTCACTTTGGAATAAACATCTCTCAATATCGTGACATCACATTTTTCGGAAGGTGGATAGGACGTCGAGGACCTTTTGAGTGACCACCACGTTCCCCAGTCTTGACCCCCATAGGCTTTTTTTGGGATTTGCACACGTTTCCGTCAGTGCCAAATGGTTAACTGAGCTCAATTTGAAAATTCGCGCTAAATTTCGTTTGATTTTTGAATTGACTGAAGATCGTCTTGATGTGACACAAATGTGTTATTTTCCCTCAAAAAAATGTATTTATGTCGATGATACCAATATTTTTTTACACCATGAATCAGGTAAGTTGGATCGTCTGATAAATTAGAAGAAAAAATTAGGGTAGTCATTCAAAAATACTTATAACGTTACCCTGTTCATATGAATGATGTCATAATTAAAATTTTTATGCCATAATGTGGTCGAATTAAAACTAAAATTGACCTATCCAAGGTCAAACAGTCAGTTTTTCTGGGTCTAACGGTGTTTCGACATATACTTGAGGATTACATTCACTCCAATTGCAGCAGTTTTGTTTGTTGACGTAGCCATTCAACCAGAAGTACGCTTCATCGCTAAACAAAATTCGCTTATGAAAATCGGGAACAACGGCAATCTCATTTTGGACCCATTCGACGAATCTACGCCTTACTTGATGATCGTTTGGCTTCAATTCTTGCACGAGTTTGATTTTGTGAGCACGCAAACCGAGATCCTTTCGCAAAATGTCCCATAAAGTGGATGGACACAGATTCAATTCCTGTGCTCGATGGCGGATAGACTCATTCGGGTCTTCCTCAATACTACGCTCTACAGCAGCAATAGCTTCTTGTGTACGCACTCTACGGCGTCTCTGGGGATGCGAGTTATCAATAAGAGTAAACGTGGTGCGAAAACGTTCCATGGTTAATCGAATTAACTGCTCTGATGGACGATTTTGTCGACGATAAAATGAACGTAGTGCGCGATACGTATTCCTCACACAACCATTATTTTCGAAATAAAATTGCACTATTTGCAAGCGTTGTTCAGGCGTGAGTCTATTCATAATAAATTGCCAAACCAAACTGAGAATAAATCACTTAACAGCTGTTAAATCGGTCGCTTTCTTGAACAGTAATGCCAACTTAAAGTTATATACCTCGAAAAAAAACACCCTTTATATCTCATTATAACACATTCTTATACTTATACACATACTCACTAATTCAGAACCATATCACTGGATGAAATATTTTTAGAGAGTTGAATAGATCGCACAATTCTGAAGTTATTTCATTAAAATTATCAGTTTGTATTCATACTGTAACTTTGAATTTATCTGAAATAAAGAAATATTGTTATTATCATAACTACCACAAGAATTTGACAATCGATATGTTAAATCACAGGTTAACGAGGAAGGATAACAGCTATTGGTGCAAAAACATCGCGAAACACTTCTTGTAATTGGAACAGTGTGTGCTAGAGGCTAGAACTTTAGGTTATCCGCATTAGTTCCCGCAAAAAAGAACTAATAGCAGTAAAATCAGTGTAAAGCATTGGACCATAACTCTGAGGCAATCAGAACCCGGTAGATACCGCAAATTCGAAATACCAGACAAAATCCCCAGTATATCCGACGGTACTGAAGAAGCACGCAGAAAATCCTCGTGGTGAGTGTCCAATTAGCGTATATTCCTTACCTACTTCGAGCATTATTACAAGATATGGTTCGTCAATGAGTGTGATAGCTTATTTTATATCGTATGTTCGAATAGAACGTTCTCGGGTTATCCCTTCATTATACAGAAATACTGTCACATTCCTAGAATCTCATACAGAAGTATTAAAGGTTCGTTCTGCATATAATGTTGATATTTGACAAATGTTACTAATGAGATTAATCCCTTCAAAGTAGAATGCTTGCGGTTATTGTAGATATATTCCTAAAGAAATAATTTAGTTGCATCCCAAATTAACCTTTTTCATCGAACCAGCTACGTAAATACTATCAAGGTATGAAGAATTTTTTATACCAGAGTTAATTGAACTGTGAGGTGCTCTCCCTAAGGGGGGTGCATCTACACGATTGGGTCAACGCAGAAGAAATTGAAAATGAAAGGATAAAGATAAAATGCTAAAGAGAGATTTAAAAAAATATTTATTGAAAATGTATTTAACAATGACAAAGAAACATTTTAAGGACAAACTCATGACTGAAATGAGCTTGTTTTGACGTAGGTCACTTTTTTAGAGAAATTCAATGGTTATAATGGTTTAAACTAGAGATCATATCTTGAAAACCATTCGAGATAATTGTACGATTTATTTCTATTGAATAACCGAAAAGTTTTTAAGTCTTCTGTAAATTTACGCCTCATTCTACAAGTGGTTCGGAATACACTGTAATTTTCAAAAAAATGACTGAAAAATGAATAATATCAATAAGTTTTTTTTTAAATGGCGTGCCCCGAATTTTTTCTGTCTGTCGTATAGCCTAGTGAGTACTACTAATAATATCAATTGAAGATAAGCCAACTCAAAGGAATCAACAAAAGATTTTGGAACATTCATTTGGATTAAATGAAATGGAAACCACGTGAACAAACAGAAACATAGTCAGAAATCTTTTAGGGAGTTCGAAATGACCAGCTGATGCATTCATTGTCATCCAATCCCACCATATTTGCAAAATCGGTTAACTGGGATAACTGATAACAAAATTCTGAATTTTTTTTTAGTAACGAGCATCAATTGAGTACTCGACAAGAGCCATTCAAGTCAAACAACCATTGGTTATGTACATCTTTATTTCGGTGCTACATTGACTCCTTCATCGAGATGAATTAACTTGCGCTAAAAACAGCGTGACTATTAAGTACAGGGATTCATTTCATCCATACATCAGCAAAAACAAACTTAAGTACAAACAACTAAAAAACATCTTAATATCACATTTTTTCTTCTGAGGGAAACTTAAAAAAAACACGAGAGTAAATGAAAAAAATGTAAAATATTTTGCACATGTAATTGTCTTGCCAATGTAGTACCGAAATATAGATACATAAGTAGACATAACTGAATTGAATGGCCTATTTTGCCGAGTATCCAATTGAAGCTTGTTACTAATAAATTTGTTTTTTTTGAGGATGACTTCCATATCACTGTAAAACAGTGATTGGAAGAAGTAGGTAATTCGTGAGTTCAAAGATCTTAATCTTGACTGCCGTTCTCATTTGATTTAAAATCATTAAGTTCAGATGTTCTTGGTATTATATAGATGCCACCGACATCTGTTGAAAAACTCGAAAGAATGTAAACAAGCCATTGAATTTTATTTCCTGTAAATATACTATGTTTAATTATACTATATGTTATGTTTTGCAGGCCTCATACCAATGCAAAAACAATATTTCTCGATGTTATCAAATGTAATGAATAAAAACTGTGAAAATAATGAACTCTAAATGTGAGAATAAATTTTTTTAAATAATTGTATTTCAGAAACTGTTTTTCGATATATTTTTTGCTTCAATAAACTTATTTATTTATTCAATGAAAGTAAGTGAATATTGCGTAGAGCATGTATCACTTGGAAATTGAATGCAACTTGATTTTTGATAGTTTATCAGGAAAATTTATTGGGGGTCCAATGGGGTCTGGACCCCCTCCGAATTTTTTTCAAAAATACAGGATTCTAATTTCACCGAAAAAAGTTTCAACTTTTACTATTTTATAATTATTATTATTTTTATCTTTTCATTTTTATTGATCACCTACTTCGCAATATTTTTCTAGAGCTCGAATCAACGGACGGAAACTTTTTTATAGCTACGGCCTTGCTTTGTATTGAATATCGATATAAAAGAAGGAAAATTGTTACCCTGATTTCATGAATTGATGTTTTGCAGGTTCGTCGTCATTTCAGAAGAAAATATATCTACCACAAAAAATGTGAAAAGAATATTCAGATCAAAAAAATCAATTGAGAATCAGACTTTCGCCTACAAAAGGTGAGTTTTATTCTAATTTTTGTCGAATTTTCTTTCAAATTTAATTCAATTGAGATTATATCGAGAGTCCATGTGAAGTTATTACTTTCATCTGAAGATGATGACTACCTACTTCATTTATAGTGAACCAATATCCAATTATCTTTCTGAGAAATTATTTGAATTGTTTTTCAGTTGTTTACTTTGATTTTGAGATTTTATATCTATTCATATAATTCGCAAATTCTGTAACAGGGGGATCAATATCATGTAACGAATTTTAAGCATATTTTTATGTAGCAAATTTTAACTAGCTCTCCTTGTTTCCAATAAAAGTTCTAACAGGCCAATTTGTAGCAAATTCCTAAAATCTGAAATAAAAGAATTTTTTCCTTGGAACGACTGAAAAATCGCCAATAGAAACAGCGTATGAAAATCCCACATAATTTCGCATAAATCTGATAGTGTGATCAGATAATTCCCAAAAAATGGAAATTTTATTGCGCGCTCTACTCGTTAAAATAATTCCAACATCGAATTCCGCAATCTGATAAACAAATACGTCGTACCTAATAACAATAAAATGTAGTGAAAATTAAAGAATCATGTTGGTAATAAACCTCTGGTTGTATAAAAATCGATTTTATGTTCTTCCACAATCAGTAGGCCTATAAATGGGATTTTGTCACCGTTCAAGTTGACTAATGAATATCTATAAAATCAATCGATGGATGCTTCGTGAGTAGGATAGTTTCGACATAATCGAGTTGAACTGAAATTCCAATATTAAAACGGTATTTTAAAATGTTATCGATTTGATCCAGTCTGAAAGAAAACATGAGATCATGTGACATCGATCGATTGACATGAAGACTTGAATCGGCTAAATAGTAACTAGCCTCTTGATCGGTTTCTCAATAAGGTTTTTTTCATATTAGAAATTCACGATATGAGGAAAACATATTTTCTCTAATTCTGTGGTTATTCCGTTCATTCTTCCACATCTTGTAGAACAAAATCGTGCGAGAATATATCAGAAACGCACAGTTTTCATGGTTATATTTTATTATTCTATGTTGGTACTCCGAACTTTCCGCCACGGCTTTATCTGTCAATTCATCAATTTGCCTCAAAGAAATCAGTTCTGCCAACCAACATTTTTCAATGCAAAAATCACTAAATTATATTTATGGAAATATTTCATTAATTTCAATGAAAATGCAACGAATTAGAGAAAATAATGTAAAATACTCGTACAGAAGGCTCATTCTACCACTCGTTCATTCCAAAACTCGCCAATTCGTGGCTCGTTTTTGAATTTTGAACTCGTGGAAGAATATCAATGCCTTCTGCACTTGTATTATAAATAACTATTATTCAACTCAGTCATGGAATGTTTTCAACGACGTTTAGGTCAAATATTCGACACGGTCGATGCTTGTCATATCATATACAACTAATCAATTTGTGAATCAAAATAAGGAAAAGTAAGTATAATGTTGGTTCGGGTAATTTTATTCTCTAATTTTTTGGCTAATCCGTTCATTCTGCCACATCTTGTAAAACAAAATTTTGCGAGAATATATCAGATTTGCACAGATTTCATGGTTATATTTTATTATAATAATAATAATAATAATATAATAGAAATCTTTATTTCAAATCATCTCAATATATAAAGGGTGTTTTTTTTAGAGCTAGAACTATGAATTATTCGATTGACATGAATTTTATTTATCCGCAAGATAATCTTGTGGCATTACATTTTGAATATGATTTCTGGCATATGACCGCCACGGCTGGCTCGGATGTAGTCCAATCTGGACGTCCAATTTTCGATGACTTTTTCCAACATTTGTGGCCGTATAACGGCAATAACACGGCGAATGTTGTCTTCCAAATGGTCAAGGGTTTGTGGCTTATCCGCATAGACCAATGACTTTACATAGCCCCACAGAAAGTAGTCTAGCGGTGTTAAATCACAAGATCTTGGAGGCCAATTCACAGGTCCAAAATGTGAAATTAGGCGGTCACCAAAAGTGTCTTTCAAAAAATCGATTGTGGCATGAGCTGTCAGACCTGTTGCGCCGTCTTGTTGGAACCACAGCTCCTGGACATCATGATTGTTCAATTCAGGAATGAAAAAGTTAGTAATCTTGGCTCTATACCGATCACCATTGACTGTAACGTACTGGCCATCATAGTTTTTGAAGAAGTACAGACCAATGATTCCACCAGCACATAAAGCGCCCAAACAGTCAGTTTTTCTGGATGTAACGGTGTTTCGACATACACTTGACGATTAGCTTCACTCCAAATGCGGCAGTTTTGTTTGTTGACGTAGCCATTCAACCAGAAGTGCGCTTCATCGCTAAACAAAATAAAATGGACGTAGCTTGCGATACGTATTTCGCACAGAACCATTATTTTCGAAATAAAATTGCACTATTTGCAAGCGTTGTTCAGGCGTGAGTCTATCAATGATGAATTGTCAAACCAAACTGAGAATAAATCACTTGATAGCTATTAAATTGGTCGCCATCTTGAACAGTAATGCCAACTTAAAGTTATATACCTCAAAAAAAACACCCGTTACAAAGTCGACAAGATATGAAATGAAACAGTATTATATGTTGGTACTCAGATTTGCCACGGATTTATTCATTGTATGTCAAATTTGTGATACAGAGAACTGTTCTGCCAACTTACATTTTTTCAATGCAAAAATCACTCCATTTCAATAAAAATTCGAATCAGTGAATTAGAGAAAATTATATACATATAATACTCGTACAGAATTAATCATCTTTATCCGAATAAAGGAACCTGTCTTGATAAAGTCTAAATATATATCTAGATGAAACGTTGGCTTAGTTCAAATTAGCCACCTGATTTTAACCCTGTGAATTGAACTTCAACATTATGAATAAAATCAGTCGAAATGAAACCTGAAGAAAGTGTTGGCGAAAGAATTGTCGCAAATATTAAAATATTTGTGAAAATTATTTCGTTTAACTTTCTCATAATTTTAATGTTGTTATTGAATTGCCTTCATCAAGTAGACTCATTTGACCCATAATAAAGTAACCATTTATTGTTTAGAGTCACCATCAACCAAAAGATAATATAAAATTGTTATGTATTTCAATTGTGAATTGATGATTTGTATATCCATTTCACAGGAGAGTAAGAAGGGAGATCAATGCTTTTACTTGCTGAGATGAATCTGTAAAACTTGCAGAAGTAGAGTTTTTTCAGTAAGCCTTCAGTGTTCTCAACTGCAAGTTGGTGAAATGAATAATATACAAGTTATGAATAAATTCGTAAATTCAGTAAGCCCTTTGGTCTAAGAAATACCGATGAGAAAATAAAATATAAAAAATACAAAAATTCCGTAAAAAGCATTTGTTTTTTTGTTGATTTATTCATTCCATTCATCAGGCGTTTATTCAATTGCATATTTTTGAATCATTTATATTTCTTCTGGTTGGTTTCAATACCTAATTTGTCAGTTGGAATTGTATTCAATATAAAAAAAGTTCTGGCAGAGTATTGCCATAATTTTGATATTTATATAAGATCATCCAGCAGACTCATTTGAGCTTTAAAAGTATTTCATATATTTTTAGATCTAATCCTTTTCTGCAATTGCTCTATTTCAGAATAGATGGTAGGAGGGTAGGGATTTTTTGTGACTATTGTGAAGATGTGAAGTACTGAATTTCAATATGATATCAGATTTTGTCAGTTCGCAAAAAAAAGGTCAATCAATACTATTTTTCGATTTCTTCAAGTTATTAATTTCAAATTTTCTTTTCCAGGGTTATCGTGTTTACAGACGGACATATTCAAATTGACCACGAAATCATAACCTGTATAATTAGGGAATAACAAAAATCGTGACGAATTGATTTAAAGTTCGGGGATCAATCACTTAGAAATATCTCTGTTCGTTTTTTTTTTCAATTAGGGTGATAAAATTTGATATGTATTATTAGGCATACGACATTATGAACGTTTCCGCCAGAGTAACGATCTTTTAGTTGTAAATAAAACCACAATTATGTACTTCAAATTCCACTCTTTCCATTATTCATCACATTGATATATTAACTTATTGATGCCTTTATTTATTAATTCAGGACCAGTTCTGGTGTTGATTATTTTCTTCGTTTAACTATATCAATCTTCTGACACTAGAAGCTAGTTCATATTGTACACTCTTTGCATACGTGATGAGGTAGAAACAAGTTGCTATGTTGTACTTAGAAAACACGATTGGTTTAATGTTTACAGACCTCTTTATGCTAACAAAGCGCAGAGTAAATTGTTCATGGTGAGACATTTCAATAGAAACTAAATAATTCAAATCCTGTTTTCAGGAGTGCAACTCTAGATCCGAAACTGAAGAGGACATTCCATATCGAAGATGTACAGGGTGGGCAAATAAGCGAGGTAAGCGGCTATATCTCCGGATCCACTCATCGTAGAGACTTGCGGTAAAAATTTTTAATACTAAAGTGTACAAGAAAACACACTGGAAATTGTTTTGAAGTTCATACCGCTACCGCTAGGAGCCGTAATAGCCACCGTCGAGTAGAAAATTGAAATTTACTCGAAAATGTTTCATTTGAAGTTGAAGAGAAAATATGATTAGTGTAATCCTTGGAAAATTCTCTTTCTTTTTGAATTGTCATTTTCGATTTTACTACATCAAATAAGGGTAGGTGAAAGAGAGAAATCGGACTGATTGAAATGCCTGTAACTTCAGTTTGGCTCAACATTTTTGGTGGCTGTGTATTTATTACTTATATTGTACCCTAAGGATATGAAACTATTACGCATCTTGTTAACCATTTCGATTTAAAATTTTCGACAACTGCAACAAATGATATCCAAGCAAGCTTCTCGTTCAACTTGATTAATTGAATTTATGAAGGGATTTTCTAATTAGTGTTCCATCAAATATCCCTGCTTTTAGTTTTTCTGTGTTCAACTGATTTTTACCCCTATATATGCAAAACATGATCCGTTCCTATAAAGAGCCTTCACAAATTGCTTCATTAAGCCCAACTCTATATGTAACGGAGGAAGTATGATTTTTTTCTGTTACTTACCCGAGTAAGGGAAAAAAAAGGTAAGTTTAGGCACCTTATAGGCAATGGTTCCACTATTTACAGATTTAACTGTAATTTACTCAATTACAGACTGACAATAAAACCTACTCTTAACTACTGTCATCAATTAATCCTCAAATTAATTTAAATGAGATATGATTCAATTTAGTTTGAGCGCGCGTCAAATATGGTCACTAGCAAAGAGAAAATACGCTATATTTTACAGTTTTTTTTTAGAGAAAATGTAACGTCACACATTAACATTACATGTTACGCCACTGTAGTTTTCCTCTTCAAGAGAAACCTCAGCCGGTAGGGTGCGCTCGAAATATTAAGAATTTCCACTACTGAGTGGCCTGATGGTTCTTTTCTTGCTGTGGAGGTACTATTGAATGCATCGTATGTGAAATTTTTTGTTTCCTATATCTAAGATTACTGAACCAATATTTTATTTCGCCATTTCACTTATTTCGCTTATATCAAGGTGATAAATATTTGATTTATTTCTCGCGATCAAAAACCGGATGACCGGGTAAGAATGTTTTATAAGATTTATTTTCGTGTGAACTACTTATTATTTTATTATTTTTATTTATCAGTGAATTGATCGTGAAAATTTATTTGAAGGTATTTTAAATTTGAAAGAGTTCACTGAAAATAATTACATTTTACTGTTAATATATTTGTTTTATTGTTTCATGTTTTTTTATTCGATAATGAAAGAAAAAGAAAAAAAAAGGAAAAAAAAACGTACATGGATATTGCAGATCCTTTGTCCAAACTTGACCAAACTTATGATATGGAAGTGTATAATGTCCATCCATAATTTTTTGAATTTATTGTTGACCTGTAGGGGATTTTAATAATAATAATAATAATAATAATAATTTCTGGCTTCTTATTCTTGATATTAATTTTTTTTAATTTTGATTTTAAAAAGAGTTGGAAAGTTTCCCATACAGATCCAAGTTTTCTAGTTTGAAATTTAAGTGCCTGATTGCACTTTGAATTTTACAGTTTTTGGTTATAGCTGAAAATTTTGGCAAGAACAATATTGGCAATCCTTAGATCCTGATTCCTGACATCGAATTCTACTCAACACCTGATTTTGGAGATCAAGATTTTTGGTTCAATTTCTGAATTGAGACAACTGAACCAGGTGGGAGGGTTCATCCCCAGGGAGGCCTTCACTGAGCTGAAGTTTTCAAAAGAAAAGTGACGACGAGAGTATTTATAGTATTCGAAATTTGTATTTTCAAGGTTCAATTATAGTTGTAATTTTTTTTCTGTTAAGTTATTTTCCAGTTCATTTGATCAATTATTGCTTAGCCCACACCCTCTCTACGACTGAGCACCGAAATAAAATAATCTCCATATGGGAGGATAATAACAGAAGTAACACCCTCAACTAAAGGGGTAGGCTACAAAAATTCAAGCCAGGCAGCTGAATATGTAAATAATGTTTATGGTGGCTCTGAGACATGAAGACCAGATAGCTTGGCATAGTATCCCTCAAAAAGAAATAGACCCTCTTATTGCATCAATGCGGAAACGAAACGTGTTGGGGAGTGTATAGATACTCGCGGTGAACAAATATATTAACAACAAATTTATCAAAAAAAAATGTGTTTTTTTTCTCCAAATTTCTAACATTTACTCCTTGCTATACTATCTTTGTTTTACCAAAAAAATTTTAAAATTTAAACAGCTCCTGTGTATGTGACATTCCTACCCACCCGCATAACATAGATTTCTCTCGATTCCACAAACAAAAAGTACATGAAATAGACATAATTTATTGAATAATTACAGTGATTCCATAAACTGATCGCATGAAATATTTCGCGAAATCGTTAAAAGTTCCGTTAAACGATTCCCTACTATCTAAGTCTGGAGGATATTTTCACTCGATTAGTTATAATATTTTAAATTCACCGGAATACTAGGTTATCAAACCATGAGGAGTGTAGATGAAGGAGAGAAAATGTTTGTTTCATTCACGGCAAAGACCTTCTCAATTACTCATTAAGAAATACCGTTCTGGTAAGTTAAGAAGGATATCGACAAAACGTGCGAACAAATGAAACAACGTTTTATTCGAATCAAATGATTCGAAATTATCCATTTCGTCTTGAAAAACTTCTTAACTGCTTGGTTTCTTGCCTAAGCCACCGTTGAGATCTCCGAGCTTAGAAGCCAGATATTTTTCACCAAATCTCACGTAATTAGTTCTTATAATTATTATGATCGTGGTTGAACTATTAATTATAAGAAATAATTGCATGAGATTTGTTTGGACAATAATTCTGCACCTCATGGATTAGTTGAGTTATTGGCGACATCAACGCTGAGTTAGGCAAGAAACCAAGCTGCTTTATGATTTTGATTGAGAAATTTGACTACATTTTACATCTCTACATTTCTGATTGATTTTTTTTAGGAGTTTTGGAATTGTTAATTTTTATATACAGGGTGCTTCATCAAAAATTTGGGCAAAGATATAGGTACAATCGCGTACTTACTTAGATGACATCAGAAACATCATTTTTGCTTATAACGGGTGTTTTTTTCGAGGTATATAACTTTAAGTTGGCATTACTGTTCAAGATGGCGACAGATTTTACAGCTGTTAAGTGATTTATTCTCAGTTTGGTTTGGCAATTCATCATGAATAGACTCACGCCTAAACAACTCTTGAAAATAGTGCAATTTCATTTCGAAAATAATGGTTCTGTGCGGAATACATATCGCGCACTATGTCCATTTTATTTTGTTTAGCGATGAAGCGCACTTCTGGTTGAATGGCTACGTCAACAAACAGAACTGCCGCATTTGGAGTGAAGCTAATCCTCAAGTGTATGTCGAACACCGTTATATCCAGAAAAACTGACTGTTTGGTGCGCTTTATGGGCTGGTGGAATCATTGGTCCGTACTTCTTCAAAAACGATGATAGCCAGAACATTACAATGAATGGTGATCGGTATAGAGCCATGATTACTAACTTTTTCGTTCCTGAATTGAACAACCATGATGTCCAGGAGCTGTGATTCCAACAAGACTGCGCAACATGTCACACAGCTCGTGCCACAATCGATTTATTGAAAGACACGTTTGGTGACCGCCTAATTTCACGTTTTGGACCTGTGAATTGGCCTCCAAGATCTTGTGATTTAACACCGCTAAACTACTTTCTGTGGGGCTATGTAAAGTTATCGGTCTATGCGGATAAGCCACAAACCCTTGACCATTTGGAAGACAACAATCCGTGTTATTGCCGATATACGGCCACAAATGTTGGGAAAAGTCATCGAAAATTGAACATCCAGATCGGACTACATCTGAGCCAGCCGTGGCGGTCATATGCCATAATAGTTATTTATAATACAAGTGCAGAAGGCATTGATATTCTTCCACGAGTTCGAAATTCAAAAACGAGCCACGAAGTGGCGAGTTTTGGAATGAACGAGTGGAAGAATGAGCCTTCTGTACGAGTATTATACATTATTTTCTCTAATTCATTGCATTTTCATTGAAATTAATGAAATAATTCCATAAATATAATTTAGTGATTTTTGCATTGAAAAATGATTTCTTTAAGGCAAATTGATGAATTGACAGAATTAGAGAAAATATATTTAAAATGTAATGCCACAAGATTATCTTGCGGATAAATGAAATTCATGTCAATCGAAAAATCCATCGTTGTTTTATTGCAATTTAAAGTTCTATAGCTCTAAAAAAAACACCTTTCATATGTACAAGTCAAAGACACACGCCGTATAATTATGAGTTTGCTCAGATCTGTAATCACGGAAAGATTTGGTTTTTCTTCGCCAATATTCATAATGAACTTTTTCTCAAAAGATTTCTCCAAAGGTGAATTATCGGCAAATAAACTGAAATCAGAACGCATCTTGTGACCTCTGTGTATGTACACAAAAACATACGTCTCAGGATGAGGAGGATTAACGAACCATAATCATCCATCGCGCGCACATCGAAATTCCGGCATGCGATCCGATATTCAGCAGCCTAAGTCCGAATGAAAAAAATTTCAAATTAAAGAAAATTAATCACCACGAACAACAGCCACGACATAATCTCACCACTTGAATACGGCCCGAAAAATTCTCGTGCACAAAAATAACTCAATCAATCAATTCCGAATCCGAAATTCGATGATAGATGGTGCAGAAGGCGACGTAATTACGTTTCGGACGTTATGTGGGAACGTACATTAATCAATTCCGAAGCATGATTGTTCAAAACACAGTAGGATACACACAGGTATTGACAAAACAACGAACCAATCGTCGTTAACGGCTATCTGGAAATTTGGATAATTGAGAAGAAAGAAGAATAGTTGCGGACAAGTTTCTTATAATATGCTCCCCTTATAATCGGGTTTACAAGTGATGACGGGACCGTTACCGAGCTTCCAAACTTGTATTCTCGTTTGGTAGGTAAATGACACACTCCGGCACCGGTGGATATATATGGTAAGGAATTATTTCCACTTCCTGATACTGGAAAGACGTGAATTAATTGGGAAGTTATCGGGAATTCGTGTTCTGGCTAATCACTGCATTTAAGTCGAGTATAACGAAGGTTTCTTCACAATTCGGGTTATTACAGCTATTTCAACTTGATAATTATGAAACACGTTCATACGTTTTTCGAATTTGGGGCAGATACTATATTATTCCTTCAAATATGGAATTTTTAATTTGGGTTATTACCTCAAATGCAAATCAAAAAACTATTAAAACAGTTTCAAAAATCGCTCCGTTACGCTTGCACAAAGTGAAAACAGCGTATTGTGGTGCAGTCAATAAGTGTTTCTCACAAGAAAATTTTGGGGTAATTTTGATTTGTTCGATTTTATGTGTTTTTTGTGGTGCTGAATCCGAGTCTGAGGTTTACCATCAAAATTCCATGACGGAACACTACGAATATATAAAAGAAAACGTAAAAACAAATTCATTTTATGGCGGCTTTTTGCATGTAACTCGAAAAATTTCAATTTTTCCTGAATGACCTCTTCATACTTTCAATGAAGATCTAAAAATTATGGAAAATTATTTTCTTGAGTGGCGCTTATGCCCTAATCCAAATAAAACAGAAGTATCCTGTTTTCATTCAAATAATCAACAAAAATACAGAAAATTGAAAGTAACTTTCAATAATTCCGTCTTGAATCATAATTTTGCTCCCAAATATCTTGGAGTTTAACTTGATTCTTCTTTGAATTTCAAGGTTCACTTGGAAAATTTGCATTTGAAATTGAAGTCGAGGAATAATATCCTCCAAAAATTAGCAGGATATTCATGGGGTGCTGATGCCAGCATGCTTCGTACAGCAGCCTTGGCCTTGGTTTTTTCTGCTGCTGAATACTGTTGTTCTGTTTGGTTCAATAGTGCTCATGTTCATAAAACTGATGCACAGCTTAACGTTTCTATGAGAATTATTAGTGGAACTATGAGATCTACACCTTTACATTGGTTACTGGTGCTATCACATATAGTTCCGCCTCATTTCGTAGACAGGTTGCAGTCAAGAAGGGTTAATTTCATTTTTACCCGAACTCATTTCCAATTGTATCCTATTTCCCAGATTCTAGAACTGCTAGATTGAAATCACGCAAAACCTTTATGGATTAATACCTTCCTTGAATCTAATGAAAGTGACAAGGAAATTTGGCGTTCGGAATGGACTTCATCTGACGTCTTCAACAAAAGTCTTATCGTTGATCCTTCAGAAAGAGTTCTAGGTTTCAATCCTCCTAGGAAAATTTGGTGTATTTTAAATCGACTTAGGACTGGTCATGGTCGTTATAATAGTAACCTCTTCAAATGGTATTCTATTGATAGCCCACTATGTGAGTGTGGTGTAGAAGAAACCATTGACCACTTGGTGAATAATTGTCCGATTTATAAATTTCATAGTGGTTTCCAAGCTATCCATTCAGTTTCAGATTCTTTTTTAGAATAGGTAGTTGACTTCAAATCGATATAATAAAAACTAATATTTAGTACTCCTTTCTGCTTCTTTTTTTGTTTGTTTTAGGATCCAATTGGAAATTATAGAGTCGTCAACCGATGAAGAAAATTTTGTTTTGGTTGAAGAGGAAGTCCTTCAATATAAATTATGTCAGCTTATTCTGTGAACGTTTACACAAACCAGTCACTACACCGATACGGGGAGACAGAGTTTTTGCTGAGGTTTTTATCTGTTCTCTTGTATCATACGTTGAAATGTATGATGCCCCGTTACATTTCCTCTGCTAATACTGAGATTCATCGACACATATGCTTGATTGTTTGAAATTAATAATTTGTATTGCTCTTTCTCAAAAGAATATATATAGCAAAAAATTAAAGAAAATATTTTTTGGGTTAGTTCTTTTCACCACCCACAACAAACATTTGACGGATCGGATCTTCAGTTAACATAGAAATGTATTCAAAATAAACATACACTTTGTCTATCGTAAAATACAAAGTTCAACGACAAGGTCAGCTTCATACATAGTACATCTAAGTAATTGAAATTTGGGTGGATCATAAATTACACGTGGGTAATAATATTGATGCCATATGTTCACTACTTCAGGTGTCCTCCTTTTACATACCTTGCTTTTTTTAAACGCTCGGTACTTTGTAGCAGATACATCTATAGATTAATCACTATTAGTAAAGGGTCTGAAAACGATAGATTTCCGAATAACAGTTGAAATTACCCTCCATTCGAAGATAACGGGATGCCACGAATAGCACATTTATAGCGTAGATCATCAAACTATTCTGCCTAGGGGGAAAGAAGAAAGAATAAGGAAAATATGGCTCAAGGATGCACCGATAAAATAATAGTCACTTCGTTAAACTTTATTGGCTGTTTGATGAACGAAGCAGTATCACACGATATTGAAGGATGCACTGCCAGTACTCCTATTTCTAACAACAAAGTAACCCGTTTTAGTGAATAATCAAGCGAATGAGTCCCACATAATTACGTCATAAATTTTGCTAATTGTGAAGTTGCTCGTTTTATGAGTGGGATTTTTTGTTGTTGTTAACTTGCAACAATATCGATAATGTCTAGAAGTCTGTATGATTTGACTTTGATGTTATGGAATTTCGTGACATCAAGTTTTATCATTACGAAAACTACAAAGAATCCCCACAAACGAAAAGATGTTCATTCAATATTTGTCTCTATTTCAGTATCGTAATGAGTTCATTATAGTTCCTAAAACAGTTCTGTAATGAACTCATTACAGCATTATTTTCAGTTATATTTTTCGTTTTGTGGTTGTCTGCACTGACTTTCAATCCTATCAAACACATCAATTGTCAATAAATATAATATTATTTGGATAGAGTGAAATGATGTTGCACATCATCATTCGCAATTTCTCTTAATTCTGGTGGTGTTAAATCGATTTCGTAAGACATCATTCAAGAATTCAATGCGTAATTATTAATTATTTCAAAATTCGAATGGTAGGAACGATTCATATTCAAATTCCGTAATCTGTCAATTTTCGTAACAGTCACACCAACTGCCAAGATACAATACAAAAGTCACTAAAATCTGTAATCTGAATTTTTCATTGAATTTGTACAATATTTCACAAAACTTGACTGAAATAGAGAAAATATTATATAATAGTTGTTGCAGAATGCAATTCCAACACTCATGCGTTCGAATTTCGCAATCGTGTTGGAATAGGAGCCCATTCTGCAATTTGTTTCAGAATATAATATTCTGACTATTGATAAAGCGAACAATGTCAAAATCACATTTGGTACAATAATGTCTCAACTATATATTATATTTAGAAAGCAAGTAAGCTTCTCTGTCTCTGTTTATGGAATGAATTCCATTAGTATTAGTGGAATATGATATATTATTATATATTTTATGAAGTCATTGGAGGTTTCCAATATGTACCGCCTTCAAGCAAAAAAAAAACAAAAAATTGGGATTTGTTTGACACTCTAATCGATATCCGCCAAGGGATTATTATTATTGTGTATTTAAATAGTTTTCTAATAAGATGTTTATGTTAACAAAAAACGAGTATATTTTACGATAAATCAATGAATGTTTATTTCATTTTAAAGAACAACTTGTGCCATTGAGGATGGGAAACGATATCAGCTAAATGGTGCTCACTGCTACGGTTGCAGCCCCATATCCTTTTCATGAAATTTTGCATGACCAATTAACATATTGGCGGCTGTATATCCTTGAAAATTTCCCCAATTCCATGTTTAAGGCCTTGAATCGATTGTGAGGTATTGGCATAGACTTAATTTTTAACGTGGCCTAAAAAATAAAATTCTAAAGGTGGTAAATCACAAGATTTCGATGGCCAATTGTGATGACCTCTTCGAGAAATAATAAACCCTAAACTAAATTGCGATTATCTCATTGCTTATATGGCAGATCAATATCTTTCAATTCCAACCATGAAAAATCAATATTCATATCTCCTTAGCTCAATTCATTCATTGTAATAGTCGCACCAGCCATACATTTTCGAATAACTCAGGTTCAATCACTTCCCAAAAACCCCACCAAATAGCGACCCAACAACTTTTTAACAATCTTTAATAGATTTTTGAGCCCCAAAAGCGAGAATTCTACTAATTAAAAGTAGCCTCCTAGGGGAAAATGAGCTTCATCAATAATAATGATTTTTCAATGAAAAATTTCAATGTATTTCAAAGACCCAATCAACGGCGTTGCTGGTAATCCACTGACTTTTAAGAGGAGGCTATACCGAGGTCTATACCGTTTCAGCGATCAGTTCAAAAAATAGTACGCTCCTTTGGCGAGTCTTCCTCGAGCCAAGTTAAGAGATGCGCCCTCTCCCAGGGGTTTGGTGTTTTTCTACCCGAAATCGCAGATGAACTCTTCAGTTAGGCTACCCAGCGATCTCTAAGACATACCCTCTCTCACCATCTTGGAGAGGTGACTCTGTTGCAACGCTATGACCCCTATAAATCTGTCGGGGACAAAATATGTCTGGCGCGAAAACTCATAACGCCATATGTGAGCAGATAGAGTTACTTCACTTGAGGTTTTATTATTACTATTTAATTTTTATTATTACTTCAAAGAGAATAAATAGATGAATTTTTTATTGAGACATTAATATATGCATGATATAACTTGCCGAAAACATTATACTAAAAGTGTTGTTGAAGGCTGAAAATGCGTTTCTTCTACATAAAATTAAAAATAAAGTCCTAAAAGGGAATTTTCAATTCTTGCATGCAATAGAAAAGAAGAGAGGAGTAGTCAACTTTTGGAAGATCACGAGAATGCAAAGTGGTATAAACCAAAAGCGTTAAGTATTTTTGTAATTATACTGTCTAATATCGTTTGATCTGATTGCAGAAATCGCTAAACCTGGATTTTCGTGCTATAGCAGCAATATTCTCCGTTATTCGTGAGATAAACAAACGGTTTATCAATTCAATCTTCTCCACCAGTTTCACTATTGACAGCCAAGACTCAAAAGTACTGTAGTAATGTTAACTGTGACTAAAAAACTTACACCATTTTTGTAGTAAATTTTAACAATTTGAATGCGTTATTGAATTGTGTATCGTTCCATTTTTAGTAATGGCATAATTTTTCCTTATTAAATATCAAAAGACGATAGCTTCAAAAGCGACAGCTGCCAGATAGATATATTTGAAGAGCTCCTATAAGAGATCCTTTTACTGAAACATTCTCATCAGATTAATATCCTCCGAATTCATGCGGAAAGCTCTTATCACCTCTAAGAAGGAAGTGTTCAGTTTCCTGCAATACGGAAATAGTAGCACGTTCTGAATAGACATCCAAAAGTTCAGTTCGTAGATGAAGGAAGTCATAAATTCATGGACCTCAGATCAATGTCTATGCAGATTTAGTTTCTATCGCGAGCTTAAACTAGTACTTAATAAGCCAATTAACGAGTCGTTCAGATTACGATGCAGCAAACAAATAATCAGTAACTACCTCTCGTTCCACTGTGAATATATGAGCAATTAAAAAGCAGTAATGTTTTCATTGATTCTGATAGGATTCATTTTTTGAATTGACGCTCGCATCAGGGGAGAATCAGGAGCCATTTAGCGATATCTAGCGATAATCGACGCATTTCTGCAAATACCAGGCATTCACGCGTTACCTTCTAATGAATGCATAATTTTAAAGGCAGCGAAAACACCTTATCTTTATATCCTTCGAAAATATTCCACAGGAAGAATAAAAGTTGACTTAACATTTCATTGACAGAGTGAAGGTATCCAACTCGATCTGTTATTCATTTCATCAAGTGAAGTATGTTAAAATATGGGTCTTCAAAAGATCTATGAAGACGATTTTCCTCTAAGACAACGTCAGTATCATACATTCATACATATGTAAATGTCATTCATCGTCGAAAAGATGGAACTCCATATTTTTCAAATTTATATTTTTCGGCTAAGTTGAATCGCATTTAGTCATATTTTTCTTTGAAAAGTTGAAGCAACTCCAATAATTGCACTATAGTCCCATTTTAATTTATGATTAGGGATTTGTCAAGCCGAGCTGCTTGATATTTTAACCAACTACCCGACTAGAAACAACTCAAGCTCATGACAAATTACATATTTCAACTTAACTAGAGTTGACACATGGGGGGCGCTTGCCCCCCCTTTGAAAAGTGATTTAGATTTTGTTAATATTATTGTACTTTTTTCTAAAGATACAAATACACGTAATAACAAACTATTCGAGTCTATGTGTATTGTCCTGTTCGTTTTCACAGTTAACCAATTTACATAAGAATATTGAAATTAAGAGGTTAGAATCTTTCAACTTTTGAATTCTCCTTAATTGTCAAAGGGTCAAGATATGACATTCGGATGTAACAAAAATCCTCTTATTTTTTAGTGGACTGTCTAGAGTCCAAGAAAGGTCCCAGGGGGGATGGTCAATGGGGTCATGACCCCCCAAAATGGAACCATTTAATAATTAATATGCGTTTCAAGCAGACAATGTATGAAATGGTCCCATCAAAAAACTTGAAGCCCATACGGCAACCCCCCCCCCCCAAAAGGCAAGGACCGCCCTTACTATAGACAAACCATACCTTTCCGTCTTTAAACTCCCCGCGTTTTACAAGAGGGTATTTCATACTCTATTTCAAACCTCATTTATATATTTGGTTTCGAGATTTTGAAAAATACATAATTTAATCTATAACCAAAATTTTTTTTCCAGGTACAGAAACAATCAATAATGAAATTATTAACGACGATGACAAACATCCTAATCTTCATCCTGGACCTTCTAGATCCAGGAAATGCTACTAAATAATCAAATAAAATTGGATTGATAGCAGAAAGAAGTAATACTGGAAGAGAATATTTGACTAAAACAGGAGTGAGCAAAGATGGAAAAAAATTGAAAATGTCGACTGTATTAGTTCAAAAAAAGTACCCACTACTTTATGCACAGAAAAAAAAAGACATTAGGGTCATTGAGGAATTTGAAAGATCTCAATTTGCCGAACTCCTGTCTGTAGGCATCAGTGATCATCAACAAAAGAGAAGAGGCACCAATCGTTCATAGTACCGGTTGTTTTTTTTCGAGGTATATAACTTTAAGTTGGCATTACTGTTCAAGATGGCGACCGATTCAACAGCTGTTGAGTGATTTATTTCCAGTTTGGTTTGGCAATTCATCATGAATAGACTCACGCCTGAACAACGCTTGCAAATAGTGCAATTTCATTTCGAAAATAATGGTTCTGTGCGGAATACGTATCACGCACTACATCCATTTTATTTTGTTTAGCGATGAGGCGCACTTCTGGTTGAATGGCTACGTCAACAAACAAAACTGCCGCATTTGGAGTGAAGCTAATCCTCAAGTGTATGTCGAAACACCGTTACATCCAGAAAAACTGACTGTTTGGTGCGCTTTATGGGCTGGTGGAATCATTGGTCCGTAGTTCTTCAGAAACGATGAGGGCCAGAACGTTACAGTCAATGGTGATCGGTATAGAGCCATGATTACCAACTTTTTCCTTCCTGAATTGAACAACCATGATGTACAGGAGCTGTGGTTCTAACAAGACGGCGCAACATGTCACACAGCTCGTGCCACAATCGATTTATTGAAAGACACGTTTGGTGACCGCCTAATTTCACGTTTTGGATCTTTGAATTTGCCTCCAAGATCTTGTGATTTAACACCGCTAGACTACTTTCTGTGGGGCTATGTGAAGTCATTGGTCTATGCGGATAAGCCACAAACCCTTGACCATTTGGAAGACAACATTTGCCGTGTTATTGCCGATATACGGCCACAAATGTTGGAAAAAGTCATCGGAAATTGGACGTCCAGATTGGACTTCATCCGAGCCAGCCGTGGCGGTCATATGCCAGAAATCATATTTAGAATGTAATGCCACAAGATTATCTTGCGGATAAATGAAATTCATGTCAATCGAATAATCCATCGTTGTTTTATTGCAATTTAAAATTTTACAGCTCGAAAAAAAACATCCTTTACCTACTTATCACACCCGAACTGAACTAGCCAGAAGTGATGGTAATAAATCTCCTATCCCATTCCACCTAATGGAGAAAGTAGAATGAATTCGTATACGTATCCAGTGTCCAGTTCAATTTTCGATTCAGAAACCTTTGAAGATGCCTACCGATGTTATAGGCGAAACACCTAGATCAGGGTTAGAAAGTTCGAAGTTGTTCGTTGTTTCAGTATGCTGAGTCATAATTAGTGATTCAAAAGTTTGTTGATTTTATACACTTCAGATTTCAAGACACCTTGATTAGGCATCAAAGATAGAAATTCGTTGTATGACTACATCAATTGGCTTTTCAAATATAGCAATACTATCGTGAAAACCGAAGAGTCTAACGATAAACGTCAATGAACAATGAATGCGACGGCTATGGCGAATGTAGATATTCAATTGCCTGGTAGATGCAGAAATTTTAATGAAGAACATATCAACACTTTCTATTATTTATTTGATTATACGTTTATCGGACAGATATTTTTCCAAAAGGATTGGACGAAAGTTTGTGTTCCGTAATAATTGGTTGGATATATGCTATTAACATAACTGTTTTTTCCATTTTTGAATAAATGTCATAATTCGAGAATGCCAGTTCAATAATCATATCGAGATGCATCTCTTACTAATGTGCACGTAATTTAATTTGCATAGAACCTGAGAAACGACTCATCTTTTATTATCCATTCTTGAAGTGTTGATATTTCCTTACTAAATCCTTTATTAATGGCCTGAGTGTAATCTCTTAATAAACAATCCGGAATTTATAATTTCATGAATTTCTGTTTCGAAATATTCTAAGTCTATATCAGACATCATATAAAATAAGTAAATCACTGAATTAAAGTCAAAAGCTCTTGAGCGCTATTGCATCCATGCGAAGTATGCAGAAGTATGTAAAATAACAGAGATTGATATTTCTTCATCACAGAATTTTTACCTTTTATTGCACAGCTTAGATGATGAAGTTTTTTGCAAATATCACACTTCACAATGTTTTTTTACAATTTAGTGCTTGCAGTTATCACATGCAGAAATCACAGTTTTTAAAGTCAGTTTTCATGGTAAGTTTTCAAAGGTTCCATTTTCAAAAAATTTGTATTTTGTCGAATCAACAACATTTTAGGATTGGTAAATGACTACAAGATCAGAGTTTTTAAAGTTTGTGTGAGCTTAGATGGAAGTCTTCTTCACCTTTTCCGTGCATTCGACTGCCTTCTATACATATTTATAAGTGATAAGCTGTATTAGATTGGTTTCAAAGGTATATTTCTTGAGTTAATCCTTAGTTACCTATCTAATCGGTTCTTATTTGAGCAAAATACTGACTGTGTTTCCAAGGAATATCATAATAACTTAGGTGTCCCCCATGGATCAGTCCGGGGACCATTACTTTTCATATTGTTCATCAATTATTCACTAGTATTTCGTTGATCTTAATTTAGTTTGCATATAATACTTCGTTCGCTCTGAAAGCTCATAGTCTTGAAGACATGAAGGAAAAGTGTAAACTACTTATTCAATTTTTTCAATGAAGGGTGTTGGAAAAATTCAATCATTGCGAATGAGAACAAAACTTAGATTATCAAATTCGGTATTCTTGATTCGGGTTCTATTGTGCCTTTTATCTGTAGCACACAAGGTGGTAGTCTGAAATTTGTTGAATGCATCGGACTTTTGGAACTGCACGTTGATATATATTTAATGCTGCACTTTTATATCGACCAAGAAGTTGATGAATCCCTTTAAATTGCAATCAAACAACGTTGGATTATTCGATTGACATGAATTTCATTTATCCGCAAGAAAATCTTGTGGCATTACATTTCAAATATGATTTCTGGCATATGACCGCCACGGCTGGCTCGGATGTAGTCCAATCTGGACCCCCATTTTTTGATGACTTTTTCCAACATTTGTGGCCGTATATCGGCAATAACACGGCGAATGTTGTCTTCCAAATGGTCAAGAGTTTGTGGCTTATCCGCATAGGCCAATGACTTTACATAGCCCCACAGAAAGTAGTCTAGCGGTGTTAAATCACAAGATCTTGGAAGCCAATTCACAGGTCCAAAACGTGAAATTAGGCGGTCACCAAACGAGTCTTTCAATAAATCGATTGTGGCACGAGCTGTGTGACATGTTGCGCCGTCTTGTTGGAACCACAGCTCCTAGACATCATGATTGTTCAATTCAGGAATGAAAAAGTTAGTAATCATGGCTCTATACCGATTACCATTGACTGGCCATCATCGTTTTTGAAGAAATACGGACCAATGATTCCACCAGCCCATAAAGCGCACCAAACAGTCAGCTTTTCTGGATGAAACGGTTTTTCGACATACACTTGAGGATTAGCTTCACTCCAAATGCGGCAGTTTTGTTTGTTGACGTAGCCATTCAACCAGAAGTGCGCTTCATCGCTAAACAAAATAAAATGGACGTAGTGCGCGATACGTATTCCGCACAGAACCATTATTTTCGAAATAAAATTGCACTATTTGCAAGCGTTGTTCAGGCGTGAGTCTAGTCATGACGAATTGCCAAACCAAACTAAGAATAAATCACTTGACAGCTGTTAAATCGGTCGCTATCTTGAACAGTAATGCCAACTTAAAGTTATATACCTCGAAAAAAAACACCCGTTACAAGATCAAAAGGGACAATTTTGATCACTCCTCCGAAAAATAAGACGGACAGTAAACTTTTCTTGCAAAATTGCGATTGTTTCATTGCTTGGGTGGTACGTAGCGCCATCTTGTTGGAAATAAACGTCGTCCTTATGTTGATCGACTAGGAATTTACAAACCTGGTTTTTCGTCAACACTACGGGCTACAGCAGCAATGCCCACAGTTGTTCTTGCGCAACGCACACGGTTTATTTCTTCTTAGTAATAACTGGTCCCAACAGCTTAAAATTTTTTACCAGTTTCACTATTGCCGGCCAAGAAGGTGCTTCATGACAAACCAAAAGTACTTCAGCAAAATTTTCATAGTTTTTGTAGTGAATTTGAACAATTTCAATGCGTTGTTTAATTTTCAATAATGGTGTAGTTTCAACTGTCAAATGTCAAAAAATGACAGCTTGCTCTTATTTGCAGACGTAAACTGCGAATATATCAACGGAGTTTGAAAACATATAGGACAATTCAAGATGGTAAATGATCAGTCAAAATGAGGTAGTTTAAATTCTTCTTTTCTTCGTATAAAGCAGACTCAATTGTGACCTTCCGCTACCGATGCTTTCAATACCGAAGAATTCCTGCTTTTCCACAGGTTGTTAATCTCCACAGAATATTTTAACGACCAGACTGAAATCGTTTGCATCAGGCACACTCGGCATTACGAATCTGAAGTAGAAAAATTTATAAGACAGTCAATTGAAATCAACGATGCACACATTACTTTAATATATTCAACATATTAATTTTAATTTGTCCGCAATGAGTAGCTTGTCCGTTTATGCAGATTGCTGTCATTAAAATCAGTGAGATCGGGACATCTTCTCTCGACGACAGGAATCTTCATTATCTATTCGTTAGTTGGATGATTCCAAATGATTAGATATTCAAAGAGGGTGAACAAGATTCTCTTCTGCTCAAATGCAACCACAATGTCTCACTATTTTGAGCAGGCAGACCTGAAAATAAAGTTCCATTTTCATATGATTTCAATGTCTTGTTAACTTTTTTCTGAATATTTTCGCCATTACGGACTTTTTAGCTAGAGCTCGGATTATAAAGGGTGTTTTTTTAAAGCTATAGAACTTTAAATTGCAATAAAACAACGATGGATTATTCGATTGACATGAATTTTATTCATCCGCAAGATAACCTTGTGGCATTACATTTTGAATATGATTTCTGGCATATGACCGCCACGGCTGGCTCGGATGTAGTCCAATCTGGACGTCCAATTTTCGATGACTTTTTCCAACATTTGTGGCCGTATATCGGCAATAACACGGCAAATGTTGTCTTCCAAATGGTCAAGAGTTTGTGGCTTATCCGCATATACCAATGACTTTACATAGCTCCACAGAAAGTAGTCTAGCGGTGTTAAATCACAAGATCTTGGAGGCCAATTCACAGATCCAAAACGTGAAATTAGGCGGTCACCAAACGTGTCTTTCAATAAATCGATTGTGGCACGAGCTGTGTGACATGTTGCGCCGTCTTGTTGGAACCACAGCTCCTGGACATCATGTTTGTTCAATTCAGGAATGAAAAAGTTAGTAATCATGGCTCTATATCGATCACCATTGACTGTAACGTTCTGGCCATCATCGTTTTTGAAGAAGTACGGACCAATGATTCCACCAGCCCACAAAGCGCACCAAAGAGTCAGTTTTTCTGGATGTAACGGTGTTTCGACATATACTTGAGGATAAGCTTCACTCCAAATGCGTCAGTTTTGTTTGTTGACGTAGCCATTCAACCAGAAGTGATACGTATTAACTATTATTTTCGAAATGAAATTACACTATTTGCAAGCGTTGTTCAGGGGTGAGTCTATTCACGATGAATTGCCAAACCAAACTGAGAATAAATCACTTGACAGCTGTTGAATTGGTCGCCATCTTGAACAGTAATGCCAACTTAAAATTATATACCTCGAAAAAAAACACCGGTTATATTGATCGATCAATTTGCTGTCTAGAAACAGTTTTTGATTTTTTTTGACCGAACATTTTGTCTCTTCAAAAATGCTAATAAATTTGAATACTTCCTTGTGACGAGTTTTTCCATAAAAGGTTTCATTATGATATTAAAAAAAAAGAGTATTTCTCAATATAAATCAATGGATGTATTGATGTAATGGAGGTATGCCATTAACGGCAGAAAACGATATAATCCAAATGACTACAGTTGCAGCACCATAAGCGAGACTATAAGCTTCTTATGAAGTTTTCCTTGGTCAACTTGCACATTTGCTGTAGGTCCTTGATAATTTCACGAATTCTATCTTTAAGGTTTTGAATCGATTGAGGAGCATTGAAATAGACTTCATCTTTCACGTGGTACCAAAGTTAAAAGTGTGAAAGTGTCACATCACGAGATCTCAGTGGCCAATTGTGATACCTCTTTGAGAAATAGCAAGGCCAGGAAAGGTCGTCCAAATCAATATCTTCTAATTCCGGCCAAAAATCATAAACGATCCCAAGATCGACGGCCTACAGCAGCAATATTTTGTTGTTCTTGAGCGACGCACACGGTTACGATTCTTCACATCCTTGTCCCAACAGCTCTTTTCTACAAGTTTCACTAATGCTAACCGAGATTGCTGTACGACGAACAAAAAGTTCTTAAGTTTTACGAACTGAGACTGCAAAATTTCCATCAATTTTGTAGTGAATTTCAACAATTTCAAAGCTTGTTGAAGAACAAATAGTTCCGTTATTAGTGAGTCACTTGTCAAATGTCGAAATATGAAAGCTTCAGAAGTGGCAGCCGCCTTATTGGAAAACCTTGTATCAACATTTCATTTGATCGCAAGACTGACATTTATCACATAACAATGTAAGTATAGAAGCCTTGGAATGGTTCATCTTCTCGGCAAAATATACTATTTTTTTTTATAATTTTTTTTCAGACACCAATCACAAAATTCTTTTCAGGATTTTTGTTGAATTTTCCAGGATTTTGTGGGAATGCATCCACCACTATTTTTGCAGTATATTCTTCAATAAATTCACCACATATTTTTGCAATATTCATTTAAAACACTTAGGACTAAGAACACACTCTCCCAATTTTCACTGAAGCATATGGCTATACCCTTTTATAAGATGAGTGTTTGACTTGTACACTGTGTCCGTAAAGTAATGAACAAATTCATTTTTAGCTAAACAGACCATGTCAAGAAATAATACTGAAACATGTCGATTTTTTATTTTAATTTACCGTATTTTAAAATAATAATCTAATATACAGGGTGAATTACTTTCGAGTAATGACGTCACCGTCATTTTTCTTTAAATGGAATACCCCCATTTTGTCTCAATTTTCCCATTACTTTAGCTGACCTGATTCCAAAAATGTATCACATGTTGATTCCAATTGGTACAGGGTGGACAAAAATACAATAATTTTGTGTGTTCTTATAAAGTAAAGCGTAACATTCTCTATTAGTTAAATTAACAATATTATCAAAAAAACTCATTGTCTAGCGGCAATTGGTTTAAATGTAACACCCTGTAGTTTGTTACATTTTCAGATTAATAAAAATGAGCTGTTCAATAATATGTTTGGTACTTGTGGTCAAGCAGACAGAATATGAAAGAAATAATTTATCATCAGTTTAAAAACATGTAATGAATGTAGCAAACTACAGGGTGTTACATCCAAACCAATTGTCGCTAGTCAAATGTTTTGACTAATCAATAAAATTTTGCACCAATCATAAAATTTAAACGTTTCTGTATGCGGCTGAGCTCACAAAAATATAATTTCTTATAACATCAGTCGGTATCAAGACGAGAACTTTCTATGAAAGTGTTTCATTCAAGCTACTAAGAAAAATATTGTTCCGAACTCATGTGGAAAGTGCCTTTTCCGCACTCGCCAGCTACCGAAAGTAGCTATTTTCAAGAACAAATTACTGAAAAACGGTGGCTTATATGAGAAAATATGAAGAATACTTTAATTTTTCATATGGATTTTCAACATTGTATATATTCTCGACGAGCTGAATTGAAAAAAATGGTAAGGGAAAAAGTGTTTCTTCTGACCCCACGAATCTTCTGAGGAAATACACAGGGTGTTTCATTATGAATTTATATAGTCGTGTAGATGACACCGAGAGAATCATTTTTGCCTTTTGCCTTATGATGCATAAGCGTCAGTTCTGAGCAATATTCCATGTTGAATGTTATCAGTTAAGTATAATCTTTGAAGTTACGATTTTTAGTACTTAATATCAGAGTATTTTTGTGTGCACAATTTAGAAAAGGTGAAGAACTCTGAAATTAAAAATTCAAAATGGCAGAAAACCTGCAGCGTTCGAGATTTCTTTTCTCGGTTGTCAAATTGAATTTCATTTTCTGAATGAATTCAGTTTTCTGAGAATTTCTGTGAAAAACTTTCTCACACGACTAGATATGTTTGTCCAGTGCATAAAAAAACAGCCTGAATATATATGTCAAAGACTCACCCTGTATATCAGTCGTCATGTATATCAAATTTATTTTCGTGTACGATCCTGATTTATTCGTTCGCAAATTTGGAATATTAACAATTAAATTATTTCTCTTCAGATTCAATACAATATATTTTAAGGATGTGAGGATGGAAATATACTATTTTTTCCATGTCCTTAGTGATCTTCAGCTTCATGTGATCAAGTTTTTAGTAAATAATAATTTGTTAATTGCAATCTCGATTTTTCAATTTTTGTAATCGGAATATGAAACAAAGAAACATTTATGTTGATGGAGAGCTTCTGATTATGTCTAACATATTCTAAATTCTATAAAACATCGAATATTACTTTACTTCTCAGTAAACCACTATTCCAAACATGCTAGAACAATAATTTAAATACATTAAAATCATTAAATTTGTCACTTTTGACGAAAAAAATTGTTGGAGATGAGTCGTTAAGAAACGCGGAGAACATTTGAACAATTTTAATTCGCCTGAATTATTCATGTGGATGCTGTTACATTTCTTATCTCCACAACGAAACGTCTTCTTGTTCTCTGTATTTCGAAGGTAACCGAGAAAACAAAAAAAAGGACAAAAATTCAAACTATTTCCTCTACCGTCATCCTTGAATTGCATAGGAATCTCGAGATCTGTAGAGAACCGAAATCGTGATAAGCATTAGTCCACATACAGATTCCCGTTCAACTATTTCCATTTTTATCAAATTTAGTGCACACCCAGATTCAATCTGCATATTAGCATCATCAACATTTTTCTTATCCGACAGAGATCTTCTCTATCTCGGTTATTTAGGAGTTCGTCAACTCCGCTATTTGTCACCTTTCTGTCTACAGCTTCGCCCATTAGAGACTAATATTAAAATGAGATGTCAGGTCTCTTGATTTCCTCGAGTGTTTTGAAGTGATGAATCGATGCGGGGCTCGATGCGTTCTATTGCTGGTCCTTTTCTCAACAGCTCGTGCCTATGAATAGTCGAGAATGTTGTCCGAGGAAATATCAATATTAGCGGGAACAGTTAAAATGACCACTTGTTCATTCGTTACAATTCGTGTTGATGTTTATTTTACAGGCGTATTTCGGGAATAAATCAATATTTGATTCGTATCTATTATACGATAAGGTTATCGAGGAAATTACTGAATATTTTATTGGAAAAAAACAGATAATATATTCATAAATTAATGTGGAATATTTCCAAAGAAAAAACATATAGGTTTATAGGTTGAAAAGCGATAAAAATGAGCCGTTTATCGAAAAATATTTATTAGTTATGAAAGTACCCAAATTGAATGCTCACTGAAAGCATCTCGAGAACTACAAGCTCCGAAGAGAAAAAATCTTCAAGGACTCCCGATTTCTTTTTTCGAAATAATAAAAAAACAGAAAAAAGATTACAGTTACAGGGTGTTTCTGAAGAATAACCTTTTCAAATATTTCGCCATATCTTGGTTTCTTTTCGAGATAGTCGAAAAATATTAAAAGGTTTTTTAACTGATCATAAGAATTGATTACCGTTTCAGAGATATACAGGGTGTTTCAAATTAACTCAGCACAATTGCCAACTCCGTTATTATTGATGCTACGATGTCAGTTAAATGGGCCATCTGGTAAGTAGTATTTTTAGTGGCCTTCTCGACGCCGAAAACAAAACAAAAATTGACAGTCGCGTTGTCATAATATTTCATAAAATTAAATTTTTTTCAATATATTTATATATTTCTTCATGCATTTCTATTCGTAATAACATTCTCAACAACAAAGCTCATTTGACTTTTTTTCGTTAAGGTGAAAATAAGACAGTTATATTAATAGGAAATATTTATAACAAACGTATTTGATAAAGCGCTATAAAATATCGAGTAAATGTTCAAAAACACCGCCTTCTTGTTGAACACATATTTGGGCCCTTCTATTGACACTATTGATTCACAAAATAAATGCGGCTAGCGGAATGGCTTTAAGATGGAAATTATCTTTTTGTATATCAATACCAAATAGCTTAGTGTTGTCAATTGAGTGGTGTGGCATGATAATCACGGGTTTCACGAGTTCACATCCCAGCGCAATTTTTTCATTTTACTGTCTTACTTTGCTATTAGTAGCAAAATAATGTCATTCGTATAAGTACAAAAAATGGGTGTTTGGACAATCATGAGGTTTCATTCGCCAAAACAAATAAATTTTTTGTAGATACTAGTGAAAGAAATGAATATTTCCAAATAACTCGCTCATTTTCCACTTTATATAGAAAGGTGATATGAGCTTTGTTGTTGAGAATGTTATAATCGAAATGCATGAAAAAATATAGGGTGTTTCATTGAAAAAAATTTCATTTTATTAAATATTATGATAACGCGACTGTCAATTTTTTGTTTGTTTTCGGCATGGAGAAGGCCAATTCCAATTCCAATTCAACCGAAATCGTAGCATCAATAATAAATGGCAATGGTGCCGATTTAATTTGGAACACCCTGTAGAGTAAAAATGGTTTTTCTCAAATGGGACACCATTTAAATCGTTCTTTCAAAAATGTCATCCGTTACAAAGATATTCTAACATATGGGACACCTATATATAAATATTTTTCATTTATTTCGAGTTAAGACTCATTTTGTGTCTATTGTATACTTGTATAGTGTGTCTCATTCTCATTTAAAAACACTTCAATATCGTCCGGCTATAAAAAAATCATTTATCATAGCTTGGCGTAACAGTTGCATCAGCTTCATTTTCGAATAAGTAAGGTTCAATCGCACCACAAGTCCAGAAACTGCACCAATTAGTGTAATGTTGAGGATGGAGAGGCTTTTTCAACGATAATTCTTGGATTTTTTAATCCCCAAATAAAACTATTCTGTTTATTAACGTAGCCTCCGAGATAACAATCATTTAATATGATATTAAGATGAAAATCTAGATCATTTTGATTCATTTCAATGACCGTTGCTGTTGTTCTTGTGTTAACTGAACTTCAAAATCCTCAAGACCTAAGTCTTTATGCAAAATACAGTGTAATGTCGTTTGTGGAATACTTAAATCTCAAGATCGACAAGGACTCAACAAATCTGGATTTTTGTCAACGCTACGAGCTACATCAGCAATATTGTAAGTTGTTCTAGAGTGATGCACACGGTTTCGATTCTTCATATCACTAACTTGTCCCAACAGCTCAAATTTTTCCACCAGTTTCACTATTGCCGGCCGAGAGACTGCAAAATTTTCATAATTTTTGTAGTGAATTTTAACAATTTCATTGCGTTGTTGAAGCGTGTATGGTTCCACTTTTAATAATTGCGAAGTTTTAAGTTGTCGAATGACAAAAGATGACAAGACAACTGCCCTGAGAGTGGTTTATTCAAGATGAAACCTCTTATTGGAAAACCCTTTATTTCTACTGAAAATAGCCTCTTTTAGATATACGGTTCGCTCATGCAGAAAAGAAAATAACGTAGAGCTCAATATTTCACGTTATTCTTGTGTGATGTTGTTATGGGTATTCGAGTTGGAACATTACTACAGGTACTACAAAAATGTCTGCTTTTCGTATTAATCTTAACTTTTCGGGAGATACTATGTATTCACGCAGTATAGACCTGTTAATAATAAAAGAAGAGATAGCAAATAAGCCAGGTTATTTTTTAAGTTGAATCAATAAAATATCTCAGATAGGATACATCTTTTAAATTCAAATTCAAATTTATTCATCATAACATATAACATACAACAGTCTAAAATACATAAGTATTCGATCAGAAATGTATGACCTAAGCAAAGCTTGTATTTCATACACTCCGATCAACAAAAAAGAATACAAAGATATTCGCTACATTAAAAATCAACCAAATCCAAAATGACTGTCCTAAAATTTATAAATAAGAAAATAAGCTCTCTAGAGGCTGCCAATATAAACTAACACATATTCTCGAATACAGAGTAAAATATACCAGAGTTTTCCAGAATGTAAGTTTTAAGCTTTCTTTTATCTTTTTTGTTCTTTACATTAATATTCAATTTCATCTCAACTGGAAGAAGGCAATATAGTTTTGGTCCATAATAAGATAAACTGTGCTGTAAATGTGTTCTATGAAATCTTGGGACTATTACATTTTTATTTTGTACACTTTTTGTATTTTGACCATGTTCAACGATACTTTGTTTTTTTTAAATTGGTTTATTAGTTTCATAAATAAATATTTGTTTGATATTAAGTTGTTTCGTCTCGTTGTATAATCTATCAGTATTGAACAGTCTTCCAACTTAATGAATGATCTTCAATATAGTATGTTGGACAATTTCCAAGTGTTTTAAATGAGTACGAAACATACCACCCCACCACAGTGTAATACCATATCTTAGCACCGATACAACCACAGCATCATAGACACGATAAAGCAATTTATCAGACATGATGTTTCTCAAATTGTAAAATACATAATAAAATTGCTTTAATCGTTTAGTCAAAAATACCACCTGCATGTCCCATCGTAAAAACCGATCAACAACGAAAGAATGTTCCGAATAAAAGTTAAATTTTTTGAGGGAGAAGTCCACTTAGGTCAGAACCTCTTCCATCCAACTCTTCGTTTGGAATTTCAAATAGAAACCCCTGTTTTTTATAGCAGAATCGAATTCTTCGTTGAAATTTTCGTACGAACAAATTTTCGCGAATCATGATTGATGGCTCTGTCATCGAGTTTGAAATATCCTTCTAAAAGACCTCCGTTCCATTCATCGTCTACATGAAATTTTGAACGTAAATTGTCCAACTATTCGGTGAAACAATGGAAAACGTTCTGCACATAAAGATAGAAGGATTGACGGAGATTTCTAATAGTCTTCAAGTGATCAATGGCAGTACATTTACTGAAAACAAACAGTTCAGATGGACGAAGAATGGAACGGAGGTGGTTCAGACAAAAAATTTAAATTCGATTGCAGAGCAATCTATGACAAATCGTGAAAACTTGTTCTTACAAAACTGTTGTATTTTTACCGCAGAATACGAATCTGCAATGAAAAACAGGGGCTCCCATTTGAAATGTCAAAGTTGACCGCAGTACCTCACATTCTGGCATAAGTGGAATTCCCCTCATAACCATCAACCTTTAATTCGAAACTTCAACTTAAAAACATCACCTGGTACAGATCATGCCTTCAATAGAGTAGAGATGTTCGATGGACTGACATAAGACGTCAATTCGGCAAAATTCTTTCTGTTTAGAAATCAATTCCGTTAATTAGTGTCAATTTATAACTGCATACTCATTATCCTTATCCTTATTATATTAATAAGATTCAATGCGAATGTTGATACTTGAAACCATTCGATAAAATAAACACTTAGTGATTTGCAAAGTGGAACAAATGAGCTACGGTTGATCAGTCAAGTGTGTTTCACGGCTGGTGCCATAGCAATCGTATCCTCAGATGGAAGATATATTTCAATGATGCATGGGCTCAATGATGCACAAATATTTTCAGTACGAGAAAATGTACTTACAAATGGAAGGATACCCACTCGGTGCAAGAAGGTGAACATAAAAATATAAAATGCAAGATATAATAGACTGGATGACATGTGTGATGAGTAGGGATATTGCAATCTACGGTATTTCTGCTGCATTGACTTGATTCCCGTAGAAGGTTTTCATGGGAATAAAACAATGAAACTCATCAAAACTGAGAGAAAGTATTTGCGATGAGAAAATTTGGCAATCAGTGAAATTTAACAAATTTGATCTCCAAGAGTCAATTGGCGCACGAATGATGATCTTTCAAAAGCTCCTGATTTCACGTTAGCGTTTTCCGCATTCCTTCTTTGAATTGAATGATTAGCTTTTGAGCGCTCGTTTCCTTGTAATAAGCTAGGTCAACGATGTGACTGAATACAATTGACCATATTCACCGTCGCCATATTGTTTTGCGACAATACCAACTACCCAGTGTTCCCAACGGAGAAATTTTGAGTTTACTAGAAAAATACCGCTAATATCAAAAATACTATCAGCCATAGAGACTATTCTTCCACTGACTATTTCCAAAAATGAAGCGAAGCCTTCATTTATACACTTGGCCACAATTAATTTGTTCAGAAAACCACCTTTCACTAATGTTTTTATTTCCAAAAGGTGAAATTTTTGCAAAATATTGTCCCAAACAAGCCTATCTGACGTAGCAGCCAGAAAAGGTACACATAAACTTTACTTAGAAACTTTATATTATGGAATTTTTCTAGTAAACTCAATATTTCTTCGTTGGGAATACTGGGTAGTTGGTATTGTCGCATAACAATATGGCGACGGTGAATATGGTCAATTGTCTGTCCTTTTTCTCAATCTTCCACACTCGTGAGAAAAGTTGAACAGTTTCCCATGTCATTTTCCTTTTCTGAAATAGCGATATCTAAATATTTTTGGGTCGGCATGAAGCACCTTCTTGGCAGGCAATAATGGAACTGGTAAAAAACTTTGAGCTGTTTGGATAAGTTAGTTATGTGAAGAATCGAACCTGTGTGCGTCGCTCAAAAACAATTGAGAATATTGCTGATGTAGCCAGCAGCGTCGACGTAAGCCCAAGATTGTCGATTCCTTGCCCATTTTCGGAATTAGGCATTCCTCGAACGAAATTACACCGTATTCAGCGTAATAACTTAGGTATTGAATATTTTAAAGTTTAGTTAGCACCAGAATTTGAGCCGGTCGATCACCAGCAATGTAATATCAAAATGAACCGTATTTCCATCGAAAATTCATATTCAGTGATGTGGCCCATTTTCAGTCAGAGGCTACGTTAATAAACACAATTATTGTCTTACAATTCTCAACGTGTTTCTTTAAAATCAGGGGAAAAGGAGCTCTAACGAATAGAAAAATAAATTACAGGAGTTCCTAGAGTTTCACAAGTTTGACTTGAAATTAGGTCAAACTCAAGTCAATCTTTCTGACAAGTAATTCAAGTCAAATCAAACTGGACAATGGTTACAGGTTTGAAGAAAAATAATTTATTACTATTTATTATAATTATTATTTATACCTACACTGATTTAAAACAAAAAGAAGAAAATATATCATTTTAAACTTTTTTTAATCAACTTCAACTTGTCACCTCCAAATTCTTCGTTAAAAGTAAAGTTCTCACTTCAGTACTTCCTACAAATTGAGTAAATGCTGTGAAAAAGAAATCTGACACTAAAGCTCCCTGCCAATAAAAATTACATGTAACTACAATGAAACAAATCGCATATTTTTAACTCCAAATACTACTTGATCCAGGAGGTGTTGCTCAATTCCGTCGAAAATTCTACTTGATACAATTCTTTGTGGCTCTTCAAATATCGTCAAAGAACTAGTTGCAATATTGGCATTTTATAACGTTTTTCTTTGTTTTCACATAATTCACACTTTCCAATTTTTATTGCCGCAACATCAAAAAAATCTGTATATCTCTTTTTCTTGTTTATCAATTTTGCCTCGTCTACAGATTGTTTCTCATATTTTTTGAGAATCAGATTAGATTTGTTCTGGTACGTATTCCGAGCTGCATGAACTACATGAAAAAAGTTCAGGTTCAGACAATTCGAGTTCATATATTACTTGCATGAGATAGCTATGTAACGGGTGTTTTTTTTTCGACGTATATAACTTTAAGTTGGCATTACTATTCAAGATGGCGACCGATTGAACAACTGTCAAGTGGTTTATTCTCAGTTTCGTTTGGCAATTCATCATGAATAGACTCACGCCTGAACAACGCTTGCAAATAGTGCAATTTCATTTCGAAAATAATGATTCTGTGCGGAATACGTATCGCGCTCTACGTCCATTTTATTTTGTTTAGCGATGAAGCGCACTTCTGGTTGAATGGCTACGTCAACAAACAAAACTGCCGCATTTGGGGTGAAGCTAATCCTCAAGTGTATGTCGAAACACCGTTACGTCCAGAAAAACTGACTGTTTGGTGCGCTTTATGGGCTGGTGGAATCATTGGTCCGTACTTCTTCAAAAACGATGATGGCCAGAACGTTACAGTCAATGGTGATCGGTATAGAGCCATGATTACTAACTTTTTCATTCCTGAATTGAACAACCATGATGCCCAGGAGCTGTGGTTCCAACAAGACGGCGCAACATGTCACACAGCTCGTGCCACAATCGATTCATTGAAAGACACGTTTGGTGACAGCCTAATTTCACGTTTTGGATCTGTGAATTGGCCTCCAAGATCTTGTGATTAAACACCGCTATACTACTTTCTGTGGGGCTATGTAAAGTCATTGGTCTATGCGGATAAGTCACAAACTCTTAGCCATTTGGAAGACAACATTCGCCGTGGTATTGCCGATATACGGCCATATATGTTGGAAAAAGTCATCGAAAATTGGACGTCCAGATTGGACTACATCTGAGCCAGCCGTGGAGGTCATATGCTAGAAATCATATTCAAAATGTAATGCCACAAGATTATCTTGTGGATTAATAAAATTCATGTCAATCGAATAATCCATCGTTGTTTTATTGCAATTTAAAGTTCTATAGCTCTAAAAAAACACCCTTCATATATATATATATATATATATATATGACATATGTAATTGAAAAACGGCTGTAAAATCCGGACCATGGATAACCCATTATCAATGAACCATCGCTCAAAAGCTCATGTCTTCGAGTCGTACTTTGAAAAAATTTTTTTTTACTTCTCGTTATATCGAATACCTAGATATCCTCCAAAACTAAAACATTGTAAATTTAATGTAATGGTTTTCTTCCTATTTCACAGAATATTTCAACTCGCGTAAAATATTATTCGATTAATCGATTATTCGGTTGTTTTATTGCAATTTAGAGTTCTATAGCTCTAAAAAAAACCGAGAAAAAAACACCCTTTACTATAACTATACGGATGTGCATACCGAATTTCACAAGAATTCTCTACATGGGTACATTTGACAAACAAGAAGCTTTTGAAGTCAAGCCAGTGCTTTCCTCGATTTTTTCAATAAATACCAAATACGTAAGTGGGAGATTACCTCCCTGACTGCATACACACGCCGCATACCACCTGTTAACGATCCTTCCGGTGACTCCAGAAATTGATATATAGCTTTAACCACCCCTCGTACAACCAAACTACCCTATTGACAACCGTGACGAAAGAGAGAGAGAAAGTGCCCCATGCATTGTCCCATGATCGCGTGCTCAAAACAGATAATGACACGAATACCGGGGCACATCAACATCTCCACCTCATTCTAATAACAATTTATCTTCTATGCATCATTGATATCCAAGCAAATTACCTGCAACCGGTTTTCCATATGTTGTACCATAAGCCCTTAACAACAACCACACGATGTCCATGCTTGGTTATTCTGCAATAAAATTCGAATCATTTCAATGAAGTATTTGGTAATCACTGCAATGATGTTGAATCATTTTGCAATTTTTGAAATGAAGGATATTAATCCAATATGTGAGAAGAGTTCGATCAATGAATAATTGCCTACAAGAAGTGTACCTTCGTACTCCGTCAATCAACCTAACAGCTCTTTTCTGCAATAGATAAACTTTCAAAGACAACGAAGAACAACCCCAGAATATCACGCCATATTTTATTTTTGAGTACTTAGATGTGGGAATTATAGTACATCATCACTATTCCCAAATTTGTCAAACTTTTTAATCTGTATAGGGCGTAACATGAGGATGACAAACTCTTGCAAACCGAATCAATTTGACTCTCCCAACCTAAATTATTTTCGATCCATAAGCCTAAAAATTTCGCTTTGGAAACTTGTTTTATACTTTTACTTTCATTTCTTATTAAAAGTGACTCTGTGCTTTTCTTAGTTCTAAGTGTGAAGTATATGATAGTATTGATAGTAAGATGGCGGACGATACAGACGTATCAGATAGAGAACACGATGAATTGGGTATTAATCCGGGAATTAGTGGTGATAAAAGTTTCAAATGTTGTACAAAACCGTGCAAAGTGTGCATATGCAGAAACTGTTCAGCTATTTTCCACCACAGCTGCACCAAAAGGATGAAAAATATCAAAATAATCAATGAGAAAACAGTTGAATGCTGTGAGGCGAAAAACGAGGATGATAATGAGGGCTATAGGTCTGAAATTAAATCATTAAAAATGGAAATACATTACCTGAAGCTTCTGGTGGAAGAAATGAGGGATAAAAACAAGGTACTTACATTAAATAGTGAACTTCTTCAAGAAAAGTTGAGTGAGGTTAGAAAAAAAAAACCGATGATAATGGAATAATAGTTCCCATTATCGAGATAACAGAGGAAAAAGAAAACAATGATAAGAATTGGAAGCAACCCAAATCTAGCCAATCATATGCAAGCAGAGTAGGCGCAAAAGTAGGTAGTTCAAATGAACCAAAAGAAGATATCCAACAAATGACAAGTCAGAGTAAACAAATAAACCTTTCAACCCAACAACGCATTATAACACGACGCCAAAAGTCCATGAACGAAAACAAAATGATTGGAACAAATATTGAAGAAGCTGTAAAACGATATGGGAATACTGAAGACGGAAACCAATATCAGAACAGGAAAGTAAACAAAAGAAGGATGGGGACAATAGGAACAGGTAGAGAAACAGGTAACAAAGATTTCGGAGGAGTTCAGAAAAAGCTGTGGATATATATATACAGAGTAAATAAAACGTACACTGAGGATAAAGTTCATACATATATAAAACAGAAAACTGGCCTAGCTGATAATAAAATATGGACCAAAGAAATTCCAGTGAAAGGAAATGGCCTAAACAGATTTGTTGTAACAGCACCCTTGGATAAGAAGGAACTACTTTATAGCTCAGACTTCTGGCCTGCTGGGGTAGGAATCAAGCGTTTCAATTTTGAAAAGCACAGAGAATTTCTACAAACCATAAATAATAATGAACATTCTTTTTAGAGTTTGAACCTGCTGGGAATAAATATGGTAAACAAAATGATGATATGGGTAATTCGGTAGGATTTGGCATACTACACCAAAATGTGAGATCAATTGGCAATTCAAAAGAACTTTCAGAAGAATTGATGAAAGAAAACGAGGAAGTAAAAGTGTTGTGTATTTCAGAGCACTGGAAGACAGAGGAACAGCTGCAATACCATACAATAGCAGATTTCAAGTTGGAAACATTCTTCTGCAGAAAAGAAAAAGAGCATGGAGGAGTAGCAATATACATCAGAAATGGTTTACCAGTAAGGGAGAGAAAAGATATCAAAAAAATGTCGAAGAAAGGAGTATTTGAATGTGTAGCAGTAGAATACCATATAGAAAAAAGAAAGCAGATCTGTATTGCGGTTTATAATGATGGAAATATTGATACAATGAGTGAAACTTTAGAAAAGATCTTACAGAGACTACATAACGAAAAGGCGAGGATTGTAATAGCAGAAGACTTCAATATCGACATGGCAAAGGAATCTATTAAAAGACAAAGTATACTAGACCTAATGGGTACATATAATATAAACCAGACAATACATCAACCAACTCGAATAGCAAAGAACTCAGCAACATGTATCGATGGAATTTTCACAAATGTTGAGATTCCATATAGAGTCAATATCATTGACACGCACATATCTGACCACACAGCTCAAAAAATAGTTTTTGACACAATTGCAAAGCAAACAGAATATAAGAATAGACGTATTTTCTCGGAAAAAAAGATACAACACTTCAGGGATTCATTAAAAGAACAGAATTGGTTTCCACTTTATGAATTTGATGAAAAAAACATAAACAGTCAGTTTGATTACTTCCATCAGGTATATTTGAATAAATTTAACGAAGTGTTTCCAGCTAAAAGAATCAATATGAACAGAAAACGGAAAACGGCAAGAAGGGACCAAGAAGCAGAAAATATCAAACAAAAACTAGATATACTACTTGTGATCAGTACACACGACAATTCTTTCAAAGATATGTACCAGAAAACAAAAATACAATACGATAATCATCTGAAGAAGAAGAAAAGAGAAAAATTTGATATAGCCATCCAAAAATCAGAAAATAAAAGTAAAACTATGTGGTCATTCATAAAGTCGATGAACAACTCCCAGAAAAGAGATTTATCCCTAATGAATGGTAATCCACAAAATATTGCAAACGAAATGAACACCTTCTTCGTCAACACTGCAACAAGATTGACTGCAAACATATCAAAAAGTAAGAGTAAATGCAAATATGTGGAAGAAGATAAGTCATTGCGACTGAGGAAAATTAGTATAGAAGACACCAGAGAAATCATCAAATCATTAAAGAACAAACACTCTAGTGGATATGATGGAATATCAAACAAAATGATCAAACAAACAGTTGAAGAAATAGTCCAACCCATCAATTATATTATAAACAACTCTTTGAAATATGGGAAATTTCCTGACAGTATGAAAATTGCAATTGTCAAGCCAATACACAAGAAAGGCGATATTAATGATTACGGTAATTACAGGCCAATAAGTATTCTACCCAGCTTTTCAAAGATCCTAGAGATGGCATATTGTAGGCAAATTATGAATTTTTTGACAGAAAATGCATTCTTCAGGGAGAGTCAACATGGATACCGAAAAGGAAAGTCGATACAAACAGCTATATATCGTTTTGTGACAAAAATTGTGGAGGCTTTTGAGAACAAAGATGAGGCAATGGGAATTTTCCTTGACCTGACAAAAGCATACGACTGTTTGGATGTGAATGAATTAATAACAAAACTGGAAAGGTATGGCATAAGAGGACCAGCTTTAATGTGGGTAAGATCATATTTTGCAGCAAGGAAACAAATGGTGGAAATGGAATCAAAGGGAGAGGTCTTCAAATCTGACCTAGAGGAGATGATTTTGGGAGTTCCGCAGGGAAGTATTGCCGGCCCTCTCTTTTTCATAGTATACATTAATGATTTCGATTTGTGTCTCGGAGAAGACGAAAGTGTGATAGTTACGGCAAATTATGTAGACGACACCAATTTGTTGGTTATCCATGGGATTCTTTCAGAACTTAAGATTTTGAGCTCAAGATTAATAGAAGAAAGTCAAAAGTGGTTTCAGTCGAACAATCTCATCTTAAACAAAGAAAAAACAAGAAAGGTTCTCTTTTCACCTTCAACCGTGTGTGGTGAAAAGGTAGAAGATAATGATCATTTGGATGATTGTACCAAACTGTTGGGAATATATATAGATAAAAATCTTAAGTGGAATGAACACGTTGATTATTTGAGTAAAAAGATTAGAGCAAGTGTTTATGGGCTCAGAATGATGACACGATACACTGGTAATGAGGCTATGAAGGTTTTGTATCATGCAACAGTTGAATCAAAATTGAGGTTTGGGATTATATTCTACGGAACATCAAATATAGAGAGTCTATTCATATTACAAAAGAAAGCTACAAGAATCATGAGTAATCTCAAATATAACGAATCTTGCAGAACTTTTTTCAGGAAGAATGGAATACTGACAATATATGCCCTATATATACAGGAATGTTTATTATTTATGAAAAGGAACAATCAACTGTTCCAAAAATATGAGAATAAGAAAGCATTCCATGAGACCAGAGGTTTAGATTATATATATCCCAAGTTCAATCTAACAACAAGCCAACGACAAGTAGAATACAGATGCTTGAAGATTTTCAATTCATTACCTGAGAACATAAAACTAACAGAAGATGTCAAAGGATTCAAGAGGAAACTATTTAGATTTTTGTTGAATCTGGAACCATATAATATGACAAGTTACATGAGATAAATAATTGTTTTCAATTTTTTGACACTGTTTCACTTCACTATCAAAATGCTGAATTTGATTTGAAATAAAGACCAAATTATTATTATTATTATTATTATTATTATTATGAAGACTGTTTTATCTAAGTTTAGGTAGAGACGGTTTTGATTAAACCAGTCGACGAATTTTTTCAATATGATTTGTGCACTTTGTATTAGGTTTTCTCGATTTGCTTGACTACAAAGATAGCTTAGATCATCTACAAATATTTTGATAAGATCTTTGTCATCCACATCCGGTAAGTCGTACAGTATAAAGAGTAATGGACCCAACACAGATCCTTGAGGGACACTATACATTGTTTCTTGGGCATTTGATCTCTCACTCCCCATCTCAACGACTTGACGTCTATCTTTTAGGTATGTTTTCAACACATCAAATATCATTCCTCTTAATCCATAGGCTTTTAATTTCTCTAGCAGTATTTCATGATGTACTAGGTCAAAGGCCTTACTGAGATCCATAAATATTCCTAATGTTTTCATCTTGTTATCAACACTATCATATAGCTTATTCAGAGAATCATATATTGCACTGAGTAACTATTGAGCGCTCGTTCATCCCTACACCAATTAATCCTTCGGAGGCCACAAAACAGTATACATAGTGTTTACAAAGAAGACGTGAACCTTGAAGGAGGTGTTAGTATCACTCATTTGAAGTCGATTGAGCCATATTCAGTGAACCAAAAATCAACAGTTTACGAGATATTTGAGTTCTTGTGATTTTCGTTAATTTTCGTGGCCAGTGAGACGTCTGGAACTAACACCTTTAGAAAAGACGAAGCAGTGTGTCTATCGTGCAAAAAATTCTTCAAGTATCTCGAACGTTAAGAATTACCGATCCCAGACAATAATTGAAGTCGTCGCTGCGCTCCTCCTTCGATCGGTAAAATGTCCTTACTGTTCTCGATATTTAATATACTAGTCCTTCGAGACAAAGGACATAGGTACTTGCTAAGAAAGAAAATGTGATACCTAATGATTGTTTTTAAGGTTTATTGTATTTGTTTGTATATTGTTACCACTGTGATATTTTATATTCATTACTCTCGACACCATTTGTAATTTTTATTGCAAATAAAGATCCATCTTATCTAATCTAATCTAATTATGCATAAGACAGGTCAAAAATCATAACATTAAAATCAATATACACACGTATACTATAAATTCTCCAAACAAGATGTAAATACACCATGTATCATCGAAAAAATTTATAAAATTCTCCTCAATACTATAATTTGCTTTTTGCATGGAATACAATTGGCTGCTGTTAACTCTCCTCGTTTAGGTGATCCTTTCAGTGAACAGAGTAAGTATAATTCCATTGTATAACGCAGAAGATTCGGAGTTGTAAGAACGTTTTTGCTCAAATTATTCAAATTATATTTTACGTTTAATAATGCCCTGTGTATATAAAAGGTGTTTTTTTAGAGCTATAGAACTTTAAATTGCAATAAAACAACGATGGATTATTCGATTGACATGAATTTTATTTATCCGCAAGATAATCTTGTGGCATTACATTTTAATTATGATTTCTGGCATATGACAGCCACGGCTGGCTCGGATGAAGTCCAATGTGGACGTCCAATTTTCGATTACTTTTTCCAACATTTGTGGCCGTATATCGGCAATAACACAGCGAATGTTGTCTTCCAAATGGTCAATGACTCTACATAGCCCCACAGAAAGTAGTCTAGCGGTGTTAAATCACAAGATCTTGGAGGCCAATTCACAGGTCCAAAACGTGAAATTAGGCGGTCACCAAACGTGTCTTTCAATAAATAAAAAATAACGGTGTTTCGACATACACTTGAGGATTAGCTTCACTCCAAATGCGGCAGTTTTGTTTGTTGACGTAGCCATTCAACCAGAAGTGCGCTTCATCGCTGAACAAAATGAAATTGACGTAGTGCGCGATACGTATTCCGCACAGAACCATTATTTTCGAAATGAAATTGCACTATTTGCAAGCGTTGTTCAGGCGTGAGTCTATTCAAGATGAATTGCCAAACCAAGTTGAGAATAAATCACTTGACAGCTGTTAAATCGGTCGCCATCTTGAACAGTAATGCCAACTAAAATTTATATACCTCGAAAAAAAACACCCTATATATTAGATTATTATTTTAAAATACGGTAAATTAAAATCAAAAATTGACGTGTTTCAGGATTATTTCTTAAAATGTTCAGCTGTTCAGCTAAAAATGAATTTGTTCCATACTTTACGGACACAGTGTATAGGGAAATGTTAATGTTCTTTATTGAACAAAGTAGTGTCTACAAGATTTTAGATAAGGAATGTTAAATACAATACGAATGGCTCTCTTTTGCGCAATAAAAATTCTCTGTCTGTCTGTTGCATTGCCATTGTTTCCCAGGTCCGAAAACCTAACCATAGTAAGGTGGCGAACAGAATCATAGAAGACGATTATCCAAGAATAATTAAGCATTAACGAATAACAATCTCATTTACCACGTGCTGCGCCAAGAAAATATTGATAAATCCATTTCCTTGTCCATCGGCGAGTGTTCAGTGTGAGCAGATTGCTGCATTGACTGGGGCCAGAGTTAATTTTGTAGGACAAAGAGTGAATTATTCCTGGCTGAACGTGTGGGAATCAATTTGAATAGTCGTGAAGATGAGTTGACACATTCGGTTGAAACCCGTTTATGCATTATTCCTAGATTCTGGCAGAAAATTAATTGATTACGTTCCTTCAATTAATGTTCGTTTGCTTTGCCGATACGTGTAGAAGGGTCATAACAACGGGACGATGAGTTTACACACGATATAATATGTTTTCTCTATTTCTGTATCGTAATGAGTTCATTACAGTTCTAAAAAACAGTGCTGTAATGAACTCATTACAGCATCGTTTTCAGATATATTTTTCGTTTTGTGGTTGTCTATGCTGACTTCCAATCCTATCAAATTTCAACAAACGTCAATAATTATCAATATAATATAATTTGGGGATATAGAGAAATGATTTGCTACATATTCGCAAATTCTCATAATTCAGGTAGTGTTCAATCGATTTCGTCAGACATAATTCACGAATTTAATGTATAATTGTAAATTATGTCTAAATTCGAAACATACGATTCATATTCAAATTCCGTAATCTGTCAATTTTCGTAACAGTCACATCAACTGCCAAGATACAATACAAAAGTCACTAGGATATATAATCTGAATTTTTCATTGAATTTCGACAATATTTCGCAAAACTTGACTGAAATAGAGAAAATATCGTCTAATACTCGTTGCAGAAGGCAATTCCAACACTCATGCGTTCCAAAACTCGAATTTCGCATTCGTGTTGGAATAGGAGCCCATTCTGCAACTTGTTTTAGAATATACTATTATTAGAAGGTAATAAGTTTGAGCGCACTAAAATCTTCTGAATTATAATGTTTTCAGAATACGGTTATTATATTTCAATTAAAATGAACAAAGTATTAGGGGTACAACTTTGCTTCCTCCGTTTTGCAATAGATGCCCTAAGCGTTAAGTGGTAGTCGAAATAAATAGATCGTAGATGTCATAAATTAGGTATTTGTCATCATAACGCCATCGAAATATTACTCGATTTGTGTCTTAATAATAAAGTTATTCTCGATTCAACATGTCAGCTCACCAGCCAAATTCTCGTCATTTGGGGAAGGTTTTAATTTTCTGCTTTAATATGAAGAAAACTGCGGCTGAGGCTCATCGAATGCTATCAAATACCTATGGTGAGGCTGCTATAAGTGAAAGAACAAGGTTTCCGATGATGCAGAATTTGAGGCATTACTTGTTAATTGCAACAAGTATTGGCAGGATCTCTTGGAGTGAGGCAACAAGCCATTTTAAAACGCCTGAAAGTCATACGAATCATTCAGAAACAAGGAAATCGGGTGAGTTAAAGCCGAAAGATGTTGAACGGCGTTTGTTTGATTGTGAACAGCTGCTTGCAAGACAAAGACGGAAGGGATTTCTGTGACAGGAGAAGAAAAATGAGTTCATTACGATAATGCCAAGCTCAGAAAATTATGAGGATATTCTGGCCATGCTGCCTAGGTCATGCTCAGAATTTGGTGGGACCAGCCCGACGTGGTGTATTATGAGTTGTTAAAACCGACAGAAACAATCACAGGCGATCGTTATCGAACGCAATTAATGCGTTTGAGCCGAGCATTGAAAGACAAACAGCCGCAATTACACGGGAGACATGATAAAGTGATTTTACAGCATGACAATGCTCGACTCCATGTTGCGAAAGTGGTCAAGACATACTTGGAAACGTTGAACGTTGGCCTGGCTGACCAGCACTTCCGGTGTTATGAAGAAGTGAAAAATTGAATCGATTCGTGGATCGCTTCAAAAGATGACCAGTTTTTTCAACGCGGAATTAGTATACTGCCCGAATGATGGGAGAAAGTAGTGGCCAGCGATGGACAATACTTTGAATCATAAATGTATAACCAGTTTGGTACGATACAGCCTAGAATTTCGAAAAAAACGGCGGAAGCTGAGTTGTACGCCTATGTATTAGTTTTTCATGTTGCTCAAATTTTCACTGATTCTGGTGACACCAGCAAAATGAATTTGCCCCTGAAATAGTAGGGTTTTTCAATATTCTGCAGAATTTCCATAGTATTCGAAGACACAATCAACATCTGAACTTCAGGAGGATTGTATTCAGTTTTCAAGGTCTTCAAAGCTGAAAATAGGCGCATAAAAGAACAATCGCTCAAAAGATTCTGACGACAAGTAGGTGCTTTTCTGAATGTTCTGTTTATACAACAAACAATTATCGGATTGATGATAATAATAATAATAATAATAACATTTATTGATCTCTTAAGACATTATAAAATGTATGAGATAAGTCACATCATAGAGAAAGAAGAAAAGAAAAGTAAACAAATGAATTACAATTCAGTATAATATATAGCAACAATAATAATAGAACAAATGCCTAACAATTCAGAGGAGAATCATGGAAATATTCGTTTATGCTATAAAAACATTTTCCAAGCAATAAAGACTTTATTCTCTTTTTGAAACTTGTACGATCTAAAAATTTGATTGATTCAGGCAATTTATTGAACAATTTTAATCCTTTATAAGTAGGTGAATTTTCGAATTTGGATGTTCTGTGCTTAGGCAGAGAGAGTATAGCAGTGTTTCTAGTAGCATAGCTGTGATAACTAGAAAGTTTTTCGAAAGATGCATAATGATCCCTGATATGTACAAGAGACTTATAAATATAGACACATGGAACGGTCAAGATGCCATTTTTAATGAAAAATGTTTTACAGGAGGAACGTGGATCCATGCCAAAAATCAGCCGAAGGACCCTCTTTTGCAGTATAAATACTCTGTTCATTTCTGACGATGTACCCCATAGTAAAATATTATAAGATATGTGACTGTATACCATACAATAGTATAATTTCAGTAGTGATTCGAGTGGAAAAGAGCTCCTTACGCGACTGATAGCATAATACGATTTGCTTATTTTACCACAGACATAATCAATATGTTGACACCATTTTAAGGTGTTGTCAATGTAGATGCCCAGAAACCTAACACACTCCCCAGACTTGACTACTCCATCACAACAATCAACTGTCATACTACCTATAGTGTTATTTTTCAAGCCAAAAGGTATAAACTGTGTTTTTTTTATATTTACTATTATTTTATTCTTGTGGCACCATGATACGAAATTTTCAACTAAAATTTTACAGGAACAAACGAGCTCATCATGACTTGATGCTGTTATTGATACTGATGTGTCATCAGCAAACAGAGTGATATAATCTGCTTTCAGACGACTAGGCAAATCATTTATAAATAATACAAACAAAAGAGGTCCCAGGACTGATCCCTGGGGGACGCCAGAGGTGTTATTATACTCTTCAGTTAAGATGTTCTGCACTCTTACTCTCATTGTTCTGTCAGTTAAGAAACTTGATAACCAATCAAGGAAAATACCTCGAAACCCTAGGTTATAGCATTTACTTATTATGAATGAAAAGTCAAGTACATCAAATGCGCGAGAGAGATCAAAAAATATCCCCGCCACAAATAAGCCTTTATCTAAGCTTTCATAAACATGCTCAACAAACCCGAAAGCTGCCGTTTCGGTAGATCGGCCCTTCCGAAAACCATGTTGACAGTCGCCAATCACCTTGAAATTGTCCAAAAATTTAGTCATTCTTTGAAACACGGTTCTTTCAAACACCTTCGATAGTACGCTCAGAATTGAAATCGGTCGATAATTTGCGATATCACAAATGTCATTCTTTTTTTTGTATACTGGTATTACAGTGGCTGTTTTTAACGAAGATGGAAATATACCAGTGGTGACCGACAAGTTTAATAAGTGAGCGATGGGTTCAGAAAGATAAGCGCCGGCTGCCTTGAGAATCTTTACTGAGATGAAATCTGTACCCACACTTTTTTTATTTTTTTTTTTTTTTTTTAGGATATTTCTGGATTGAATACTAATACGGAACACGCTCGTTGAGCTATCAATACGGTAGAGAGACTAGTTAGAAGATCCTTAACTTTTCTATTCAATAAACATCCAAGCACTCAGTAGTACTTGATTTACAAAACTTTCACAAAATTTATTTCCATCTCCGTTTTCATTTTATTAACCCTATTTCCTCTAACCATCGTTATACCTGTTTATTCCATTGAATATTTCGATCTGTATAACCTACAAGCTGATAAAGACTAGGCCATAATAAATAAAACTGGGACGTAGTCAGACTACTCCACACAGTGAGAAATTGCGATTTTACCTCGATAACTCTTGAAATATTCATTTTAGGTATAGGGTTTGGTGAAACCTCAATAAGCAAATTTGCAGAATAAAATTATGATTAAGTTTCTATAAACGTCTAATAGGCCATAGCTGTGAATCACCTGGTATAATAAGTTGAATTTATTTTGAAATAGTTAGGCCTGAAGATGATCTCTTGAGAGATCGAAACATATGTAGTCATTTCAATAAAAGACTTGGAGTCGACATGAAAGAGTTTTTTCTTTCTCCTTTATACTTATTATCACTCTAATGAAAGATCTTTTTTTATATGCTACTCGAATTTCATATGATTCTGGTGATGCTATCAAAACGAATTTACCCCAGAAATAAAAAATAAGGTTTTTTTGGTATTCTGCAGGAGTTTCAATAGTTTTAAAGATGCAATCAGAACCTGAACTTCAGGAGAATTGTCTTCAACGTCACCAAAGGTGGATTAGGCACATGAATGAACAATCGCTCAAAAGCTCCTGACGACAAGTAGGTGCTTTTCTGAATGTTCTGTTTATAACAACAAACAATTCTTGAATGGATGATAGGATATTTCTGGATTGAAACCTAATACGGAAGAGACTCGTTAGAAGATCCTCAACTTTTCTAGTCAATAAACATCCAAGCACTTAGTAGAACTTGATTTACAAAACTCTCACAAAATTTATTTCCATCTCCGTTTTCATTTTATTAACTCTATTCCCACTAACCATCGTTATACCTGTTTATTCCATTGAATATTTCGATCTGTATAACCTACAAGCTGATAAAGACTAGGCCATAATAAATAAAACAGTTACTGGGATGTAGTCAGACTACTCCACACAATATGCAAATTTGCAGGACAAAATTATGATTAGGTTTATATAAACGTCTAATAGGTCATAGCGGTGGATCACCCTCTATAATAAGTTGAATTTATTTTGAAATAGTTAGGCCTGAAGATGATCTCTTGAGAGATCGAAACGTATGTGGTCATTTCAATAAAAGCCTTGGAGTCGACATAAAAGAGTTTTCTCTTTCTCCTGGATACTTATTATTTCTTCAAGAAAGGAAGATCTTTTTTATAAGCTGCTCGAATTTTATATGATTCTGGTGATGCCATATCAAAACGAATTTACCCCTGAAATGAATAATAGATTTTTTCGGTATTCTGCAGAATTTTCTATAGTTTTTGAAGATGCAATCAACACCTGAACTTCAGGAGGATTGTCTTCAGGGTCTCCAAAGGTGGAATAGGCACTTGAATGAACATTCGCTCAAAAGCTCCTGATGACAAGTAGGTGCTTTTCTGAATGTTCTGTTTATACAACAAACAATTATCGGATTGATGATAGGATATCTCTGGATTGAAACCTAATACGGAACACGTTCGTTGATCTATCAATACGGTAGAGACTCGTTAGAAGATCCTTAACTTTTCTAGTCAATAAACATCCAAGCACTCAGTAGAACTTGATTTACAAAACTCTGAGAAAATTTATTTCTATCTCCATTTTCATTTTATTAACCCTCTAACCATCGTTATACCTGTTTATTCCATTGAATATTTCGATATGTATAACCTACAAGCTGATAAAGACTAGGCCATAATACTTACTGGGATTCAGTCAGACTAGGTACTCCACACAGTGAGAAATTGCCATTTTTCCTCGATAACTCTCAAAGTATTCATTTTGGGTATAGGGTTTGGTGAAACCTCAAAATGCCATTTTACAGAACAAAATTATGATTAGGTTTCTATAAACGTCTAATAGGCCATAGCGGTGAATCACCCTGTATAATAAGTTGAATTTATTTTGAAATAGTTAGGTCTGAAGATTATCTCTTGAGAGATCGAAACATATGTAGTCATTTCGATAAAAGACATGGAGTCAACATGAAAGAGTTTTTTCTTTCTCCTTTTTACTTATTATCACTCTAATGGAAGATCTTTTTTATATTCTGCTCGAATTTCATATGATTCTGGTGATGCCATATAAAAACGAATTCACCCCTGAAATAAATAATAGGTTTTTATGGTATTCTGTTGAATTTTCTATAGTTTTTGAAAATGCAATCAACACCTGAACTTCAGGAGGTCCCCAGAGGTGGAATAGGCACTTGAATGAACAATCGCTTCAGAAGTAGGTGCTTTTCTGAATGTTCTGTTTATACAACAAACAATTATCGGATTTATGATAGGATATCTCTGGATTGAAACCTAATACGGAACACGTTCGTGGATCTATCAATACGGTAGAGACTCGTTAGAAGATCCTTAACTTTTCTAGTCAATAAACATCCAAGCACTCAGTAGAACTTGATTTACAAAACTCTGAGAAAATTTATTTCCATCTCCATTTTCATTTTATTACCCTCTAACCATCGTTATACCTGTTTATTCCATTGAATATTTCGATATGTATAACCTACAAACTGATAAAGACTAGGCCATAATACTTACTGGGATTCAGTCAGACTAGGTACTCCACACAATGAGAACTTGCCATTTTTCCTCGATAACTCTCAAAGTATTCAGTTTGGGTATAGGGTTTGGTGAAACCTCAAAATGCCATTTTACAGAACAAAATTATGATTAGGTTTCTATAAACGTCTAATAGGCCAAAGCGGTGAATCACCCTGTATAATAAGTTGAATTTATTTTGAAATTGTTAGATCTGAAGATGATCTCTTGAGAGATCGAAACATATGTGGTCATTTCAATAAAAGACTTGGAGTCGACATGAAAGAGTTTTTTCTTTCTCCTTTTTACTTATTATCACTCTAATGGAAGATCTTTTTTATATTCTGCTCGAATTTCATATGATTCTGGTGATGCCATATAAAAACGAATTCACCCCTGAAATAAATAATAGGTTTTTATGGTATTCTGTTGAATTTTCTATAGTTTTTGAAAATGCAATCAACACCTGAACTTCAGGAGGTCCCCAGAGGTGGAATAGGCACTTGAATGAACAATCGCTCAGAAGCTCCTGACGACAAGTAGGTGCTTTTCTGAATGTTCTGTTTATACAACAAACAATTATCGGATTTATGATAGGATATCTCTGGATTGAAACCTAATACGGAACACGTTCGTGGATCTATCAATACGGTAGAGACTCGTTAGAAGATCCTTAACTTTTCTAGTCAATAAACATCCAAGCACTCAGTAGAACTTGATTTACAAAACTCTGAGAAAATTTATTTCCATCTCCATTTTCATTTTATTACCCTCTAACCATCGTTATACCTGTTTATTCCATTGAATATTTCGATATGTATAACCTACAAACTGATAAAGACTAGGCCATAATACTTACTGGGATTCAGTCAGACTAGGTACTCCACACAATGAGAACTTGCCATTTTTCCTCGATAACTCTCAAAGTATTCAGTTTGGGTATAGGGTTTGGTGAAACCTCAAAATGCCATTTTACAGAACAAAATTATGATTAGGTTTCGATAAACGTCTAATAGGCCATAGCGGTGAATCACCCTGTATAATAAGTTGAATTTATTTTGAAATAGTTAGGTCTGAAGATGATCTCTTGAGAGATCGAAACATATGTAGTCATTTCGATAAAAGACTTGGAGTCAACATGAAAGAGTTTTTTCTTTCTCCTTTTTACTTATTATCACTCTAATGGAAGATCTTTTTTATATTCTGCTCGAATTTCATATGATTCTGGTGATGCCATATAAAAACAAATTCACCCCTGAAAAAAATAATAGGTTTTTACGGTATTCTGTTGAATTTTCTATAGTTTTTGAAAATGCAATCAACACCTGAACTTCAGGAGGTCCCCAGAGGTGGAATAGGCACTTGAATGAACATTCGCTCAGAAGCTCCTGACGACAAGTAGGTGCTTTTCTGTTGTGTTTATACAACAAATAATTATCGGATAGATGATAGGATATTTCTGGATTGAAACCTAATACGGAACACGTTGGTTGAGCTATCAATACGGTAAAGAATACAAGACTAGTTAGAAGATCCTTAACTTTTCTAGTCAATAAACATCCAAGCACTCAGTAGAACTTGATTTACAAAACTCTCACAAAATTTATTTCCATCTCCGTTTTCATTTTATTAACCCTATTCCCACTAACCATCGTTATACCTGTTTATTCCATTGAATATTTCGATCTGTATAACCTACAAGCTGATAAAGACTAGGCCATAATACATACAACAGTTACTGGGATGTAGTAATTGAGATTATTCAAGGAGTATCTGAGATAAAACACCTTCCACGCCGTATTCAAGAATAACTCACGATTGTGTTAGAACAAGTTTATCAATGCACCTATTAATTGTGCACGGAATTAGTCACATATAAGTTTACGATTCCATTATCTCGAAATTCTCCCGCGAGATCGAAGACAAATAGGTCGTGTAAAACGCGGCTTACGGGCAATAGTCGAGCGACCGCCATTTATCTCCTACGATCTGGAAAAGATTATGATGCATTGATAACGAACCTATGAATTATGCGCCTCTTTTGTCGACTTTTCACATTTTACCGCTAACTGGAAAATATAATTGTGCACGCTGTTCTTATCGGCTTAAGGAAGGGGGATTTTGTTCGGATTGGACGATGTCTTCGAGTCTTATTTTACTTTTGACGGTGCGTATTTTCGAGTCGCACCTTCTTAGCGACACCAATTTTATGTGTGAACATCCTTTGATAGAGAACTTTCCCTTGATAATGTTTTGTTTTTGCCAAAACAGAAAAAATTATAACGAGTGGTTCATTGGTAAATGGGCGTAAGCTAAAAGTAGATAGAGGACACTGAGTCGAATTAGAATAACCTATATTTGAAGAGTCTATCTCTTTTTATAATCAAGATATAGAGTGTTTCACCTTATTTATTTTCATGATATTTGATAAGTTTATTCTCTGTAACAACTGTAAATTATAGGTTGGGGAGGAGTCTGTGACACACACTTGAAACATCTGAATACTATACAGAAATGGATATTGAAGATAATTTATGGAAAAAACCTGAAATTCCCAAGTGATCAATTATTCCAATTAGCAGGGATTCCCGATATTAGATATCAGATTGAATAAAACAGAGCATTTGTATTCTACAAGAAAAAAAGAATATCGCTGCCAAACACCAAGAGCAAAAAAAAGGATAGGACAAAAATCCTGTTTTTACCTAGCCCCAAGGATATATCAAAAAATTCCTGAAAATCTGAAAGAAATAAAAATTATATATATTACAGAAGAAAGACTGAACAATGGTCAATAGAAAAAGGAAGAGATTGTATAAGCAGAATAATCAATCAGGAAGATTAAAAAATAAATAAAAAAAAAATTGAAATTAACACTTACAATTTAGAGACATTTTATGAACCCGAATATGGACACCTACCTACCGATTGGACCTTCACCCCCGAAATTATGTTCACCCTAGAATGGATCTTAGAAACCCACCCGATTGGACTTTAACCCGGAAGTGACTTGTACTAGAACGTGAAACAATATGGTCTGAATGGAAAGAATTCACTACTAATTTAAATATTATGAATAATATATATTTCTTCAAATATTTTAGAACCACTTTTTATTTATAATTACGCTCTGGTAAATATTTCGTGAAATAAATACCTCTGTAATTTTTTTATATTTATATGATAGTAAAATAAACATATATTATTATTATTATTAACTTCTCATTACAGACATCATCATCATCCTCATACAACCCTTTGCGTCCATTGTTGGACATAGGTCTCTCCTATTTTATTACACTCGCTTCTGTCCTGTGCTGTCCGAATCCAGTTATTGGATATTCTTTTTATGTAGTACGTCCATCGTGTAGGCAGTCTTCCCCTACTTCTCGTATCTGCTCGTGGTCTCCACTCCAGCAATCCACTGTTCCCTTTTCATCATACAGACATAGCAACTGAATATTTTTTTCAGGTCCAGCCTAGGAAGAATTGATAATTAAGATTCAACTGAAAAAAAACACCCTGCATATCAAAATTTCTTGAATCTGACAGGATATACGGAAGAAGGAGAGAAAACTAAAGGGAGCAACCTGAATATTGAGACAACAGAGTAACCAAAATGTCAAAAAAATTCAATTTCATTCGGGATTTTCTATTTTACCAATTTTATTGAATTTTTTGAGTCACAAAATTCATCACAATGAAATGAAGAGGTCTGCAGAGGTCTTTGTTTGAAGAAGTCGTTAGTGCTATAACCCTTATGCTCCGTATACTCAGTACTCACAATTGTGAGTGTCTTACTTTCACTGGATATGAGAGCGAAAATAAAGTTATTACGGGTTTGATCCTGCATCACATTATTGTGAGTGTTTCTGTCAACAGTATTGCGTATGCATTTTACTAGGAACTCGGTGTTTATGTTTATTCCAGACACTGTGAAGTTTTGTGTGTTCGCGTCCCCGTTGAAAATGGCATCAAGAAGTAGTTACATATTGAAAAAAATTTTTTTTGTATTTAAAACAATGCACAATTGTTGGAGATGCCCCATAGTTTTATTTTAAGGCTTGATAATAAAATTTGAATAATTACTTCACATAATACAGTAGAGTTTTAAAAAAGTAACACAATTGTGAGGGTCAGGAGTGAACCATTAAAAAAATTAATAGTGTTGGTCTTTACCAATTCAAATTTCTTAATTTTTGTCACAGAACGAACTGACAAAGTCGATCTTAATAGATTGGCGAATAATCCTGATGAATTATTCGAACTTCTGGACGAGATTGGTTCAGATTTTGAATTTGAAGATGATGACGACGATGATGATGGTGTTGATTGGAAACCATGTTTTGGCACGAATAAATCCTCCTCTGATGAAGATGAGGATTTATTCGTGTCCAAACATGGTTCCCAATTAACTCTTTCTTAAGAGTGATCGAAGAAAGCGAAGTAGGTACAACCCGAATTGCGCACATCTTATTCTTCCAGAAGTATTGCAACGTTTTCGTGGAAGAAGTCTAAGTTTAGAAGTTCAAGTTATTCTGCAGAGGAACTTGTCAATCCATCTGAAGATATATCTACATGGAGTTATTTAAGAAGGTATTTGGAAGACTCTTTTTCCGAACTTTGCGCTAATCATACGTCACTATATTATCAACAAAAAAATGGAAAAGAACACAAACTAAATTTAACTGCCGAAGAACTACGAAATTTTTTTTGGAATTCATGCCATTGCATGCAGCATTATGGGCTGTATTAAATTTCCGAGGATTCACATGTGTTGGAGCAAAAAGTTAAAATTTTCAGCAATTACAGATACAATGACAAGGAATAGGTTTTACCTCTTAAGAGTAAATCCTCAATATTGTGGATGATTGCGGAATTGTTTTCCAATTTTCAAAACAAAAAAAAATATTTCCTAATGTTGTTAAATTCTTTTTGCTTTGTTTTTCAATAAAAAATGATAATTCATTTTTTCCTTTATTAATTTTTAGTATACGAACACTCCTGGTGCTCACAATTGTGACACCGTCACAACTGTACATGTACCTAGTAGACTCCTGAACATCACAATCGTGAGAAAAATCAAAACCCGTCAAAATGACATAATTATTTTGTTTTTTGAATAAGACCTAATATTTCGTCCACATATGTGATAGAAAAAATGTGTGGAAATATGAAATCTTCGCAATGCAATGATATTGTTGAAATTCAGTACATAAATGATAAAAATATATATTTAACTAACAGTTGGCAAAACTAGAGCTATTTTGAATCGTCGTTAGGCACATTCTCTGCCAATAATAATGAAACTAGTAAAAAAATTTGAACAGTTGGAACAAGTGCTCAAGAACTCAAGAACAACTGAGAATATTGCTGCTGTGGCCTGATTTAGTGTAAAGAAAAACCCAGGTTGGTCGATTCCTCGGCATTCCACGGACGACATTTCACCGAATTTAGCGTTTAGAGTTCAATAACACAATAACTCAAGACGGTCGATCACCAGCATATCACATATTTTCACTTATAGTCCAAACACTGCAATATTCAATACGTCCTCTCTTTCAATGAGCCAATAGCTACCTTGCAGCTTATCGAGGACAAGTAATAAAATTTTCCAAAAAAACTTGAATTCTGGACCCTGAATCTAATTTATAACAAAAACGTCATATCAGTTAAAATGCATCAAAATGATCCGAAAATTGATCTTCAGTGATGGAGTGATGAGGCCTATTTTCATCTCAGAGGCTACGTTAATAAGCAGAATTCTTGCATTTGGGGCTCCGATAATACAAAAATAATTGTTGAAAAGCCTCTCCATCCCCAACGGGTCACCGAAACATCTTATTGGAAAACCTTTCAGAAGAATAGGTCACATCGCGGTTGAGATTTCTGAGCAAGGTTGATGTCTCTATTAGTTTTTTTATATACCTCGAATGAAATAATGAGATGAATATTTTGAATGATTAATTATTGATTCAGTAATAACATAAACATGAAGTTATATTCCTACTCATCCATATGTGAGGATTCTTTCAGGTATACCTAATGAAATTAATTCTTGAGTTCCATGAAAGCCTCTGTATGAAGCCTATCAACTGAAAGCTATAATATTTAATTGAATTTTTTTACCAATCCCTCATACGTTCATAATCACATCATTGCCTATAATTAACACAAATAGTAAACAGAGATTCTTTCAAACTCAAATAATACTGTTATAAACTTATTGTGACTTCTCGTTACTCTTAGCGAAGGCTTGGGGCTCCTAAGTTTTTGAAACAGATTTCTGGGTATACATCTTGATGAGAACCTCAAATGGAAAGAACACAGTCGCATTTTAATTAAGAAGTTGAACTCCTCTATTTACAGCTTGAGGGTTCTGAAATTTCAAATTGATGCCAACATCCTGAGAATAATATACTGCTCCCAAATCGAATCGCTTCTCACGTATGGAATAATTTTCTGGGGAGGCTCATCACTGATCGATAGAATATTCATTGCTCAAAAGCAAGCACTACGGGTACTGCTGGGGCTTGGTTTTCGAGAATCCTGCAGAGGGCACTTTAAGGAGGCAGGGCTAATGACATTGCCTGGAATGTATGTGTACAAGTGCATATGTTTCATTCTGGATCATCCCAAATTCTTTGAGGAGTTTGAAAATCAAAATAACACCCGACGACTCTACCCTTATCATTATCCGCTTCACTCCCTTACATTATCACAAAAGGGTGTGCATTTCATGTGTATCAAGCTATTGAACTCACTTCCTTCAGATATGCTGAAATCCAGAAAACTTGAACGTTTCAAGAGAATATTGAAAAGATTCATTATAAACAGCGAACCCTATAATTTGGCTGAATTTTATACATGGTGTAGAAATTATCAACCGGAGCTGTGAGACTCATGCTTTCTTCTTGACTTGTTGTACTTTGCTGTAGTATATATCAACTTGTTATATTTGTAGCATTTTTACAATTAATAAATTTCTATTCTATTCTATTCTATTCTATTCAGAAATCACATCTAGGTACTCTTTATCTGAATATATTTTCAATCTTTTTCTTACAATCATTCATGTAGTTTCGTCTTTTATTTCGTCGCTGTCATTAATTTTTAAGTTTTCAATCGGGAAAAGTCTTAAACGATTAGGTTCGACTCACTGACGACGAAACCGTCCTCAAATTCGAAGTAGTCCGTCCATCTATATGTATAGGTACACGATAACTAAATGGAAAAGAAATTAAGAAGGTCTAGTAAAAAGAATAAATCTATTATTTTTCCAATATATGACTTTAATTATCTGAATCTGAATCTCGCGTTGTATAAGTCCGATCGGGTTCTACTAGGTAAGAAAGACGACATTTAATAATACAAAAACTTCTCTGACAGTTTTGTGTATTTGAATCCGTTAGGTTTGAGTGCACGTCAAAGTTGGACACTAGCTAAGAGAAAATACGCATACATTTTATAGTTTTTCTTCGATAAAGACGTGAACGCAAGCCAGGTTTCTGAAAATGAAATATATAAATTATGTTTCTCTAATTCTGTGGTTATTCCGTTCATTCTTCCACATCTTGTAGAACAAAATCGTGCGAGAATATATAAGAAACGCACAGTTTTCATGGTTATATTTTATTATTATATGTTGGTACTCCGAAATTTCCGCCTCAGCTTTAGCTGTCAATTCATCAATTTGCTTTAAAGAAATCAGTTCTGCCAACCAACATTTTTCAATGCAAAAATTACTGAATGATATTTATGGAAATATTTCATTAATTTCAATAAGAATGCAATGAATTAGAGAAAATAATGTATAATACTCGTACAGAAGGCTCATTCTACCACTCGTTCATTCAAAAACTTGCGACTTCGTGGCTCGTTTTTAAATATCATTTAGTGATTTTTGCATTGAAAAATGTTGGTTAGCAGTACTAATTTCTTTAAGGCAAATTGATGAATTGACAGCTAAAGCCGTAGTGGAAAGTTCGGAGTACCAACGTATAATAATAAAATATAACCATGAAAACTGTGCGTTTCTGATATATTCTCGCACGATTTTGTTCTACAAGATGTGGAAGAATGAACGGAATAACCACAGAATTAGAGAATAGTTATTTATAACACAAGTGCAGAAGGCATTGATATTCTTCCACGAGTTCAAAATTCAAAAACGAGCCACGAAGTGGCGAGTTTTGGAATGAACGAGTGGTAGAATGAGCCTTCTGTACGAGTATTATACATTATTTTCTCTAATTCATTGCATTTTATTTGAAATTAATGAAATATTTCCATAAATATATTTTAGTGATTTTTACATTGAAAAATTTTGGTTGGCAGAACTGATTTCTTTAAGGCAAATTGATGAATTGACAGATAATGCCGTGGCGGAAAGTTCGGAGTACCAACGTATAATAATAAAATATAACCATGAAAACTGTGCGTTTCTGATATATTCTCGCACGATTTTGTTCTACAAGATGTGGAAGAATGAACGGAATAACCACAGAATTAGAGAAAAAACTATTATGGTACTGAGACTGAAACGATTCCATTCCAGTAATTTCTATGTCAAAGATGCACGGGAAGGCCAATTGAAGAAAATGTCAATAAAGGCATGGAAATTGTCGAGTCCAACCGTCATGTAAGCACTGGTTTTATTCTATAAGACTCAAAGAATTTACAAAATACCATTTAGAACCATTTGCATATGGCTGTTCTCAAAGAATAGGTCGATGTATGGGTGCCACACGAGTTAACGCAAAAAAACCTGGGGAGAATTTCCATCTGCGAATCACTGCTGAATAGCAACAAAATTGAACCATTTTTGAAGCGATTGGTGCAAGGTGATGAAAAGTGGATCACTTACGTCTACGTCAAGCGAAAACGGTCGTGGTAGAAACGCGGTGAGCCGGTGGAAACGATGGCCAAGCTAGGATTGACAGGGAATTATCTACTTTGAGCTGTTCTCCTACGGCACAACTTTCAACTCGGAACAATAGTATTGGACCATCTGAAGAATGCAATCGCCCAGAAGCGGCCAGCTTTGGCTAAAAGGAGAGGAATTATGGATAACACCAAGCCACACACATCGATAGTAACCCGACATAAGCTCTGGGAACTGGTTGGGAGGTTCTTATGCATTCATCTTATAGTTCGGACATAGCACCAAGTGATTACCATATGATCCAGTCCATGGCGAACAATTTTTTCTGTTGAAAAATTTGCTTCAACGAAGGCTCATTAAAATCAACCGTCTCAATTTTTTTGCCAATAGGGACGATGACTTCTATGAGAGTGGCATAATGATAATGATACCTTTTAAAGCAGCAACAAGTTATCGAACAAAACCGAGCATATTCGACCTAAATTGGATCATTCTAACTATGGTAACTAAAGCCTTGTTTTTCATGCGAAAATGATGGATTTCTTCATACTACCTACACCTTTAGATGGTATGTTCGTATTTCAAATGGCAATGTTGAGTTTGTTAATGGAAAAAATAATTAATGTCGTTGGTTGGTTGGTTGGTCAGTATATCGAAACAAAATTACTTTACATTTCCGTGTCCACAAAACCGATTAAGTTGAAAATTTTGGTATATTCCACGCTCTGTACAAAATGTCAAGCTGGTCACATCACCCGAAACAATAATAAAAGGAAAAGGACTCATACGATATGGTTCGAAGAGCATTTTTCCTACCACTGCTATGAAAAGTAGCGTATTCTTCATAGCTTACTCAATTGCAAAACTATATATTGCTCATACTGTGGGAAATATTTTTTCTCACGGCACTTTGCCCACACCTCGCTTGGTAGATCAATGAAATTAGGCTTTTGAGTCGTTTCTATGGAAACGCTATAAATAAGCACATACTGTCCGAAGGCCATTTTGATTTGAATCAAGTTAATTACATTAATTCTTGAAATTTGTGCAGTTGTAGGAAAAGTATAGTGTGCAACATTTGGGAAAGTCCTTTTCTCGCTCGTGTGTTTGCGGCACTCGTCTTTCAGGCTCGTGCCACAAACTTCCACACTCGCGAGAAAAGTTGGACTTTCCCCACTCAATGCACAATATACTATTTCGAAAACAACAACAGTTTTAAGACAAATCAGTGGAATTCACTATATGGTATATTGACTGAGTTGTGTAGAGCCTTCTTTTTTGCATTTTAAGAATCGATTATGTACAGTTTAAGTTCAATTTGAAGTTTTTTTCATGCTCTGTATATCACTTATCCATTTCAAATGACAGAGAGTAATTCATGTATAATTTTCGACCAGAAATAATTTTCAATAGGACTCCCATAAATTTCTTATATCAAATAATCTCAATGGCCAATATTGAAAATAACCTGTTCTGCTGAATTTCAAAAACCATCAATATTTTTGAGTGAGGATCTGTGTAAAAAATCCTTTTTTCACTTTTATAAAGATACCAAAAAAATGAAAAAAACAGGTTCCCTATTGACAAAAAGTTGGGATTCATTCAGGAAAAACTGAACACTCTATGTTACCGAAAATATTTTATTACGTGCTCGATCAATAAGGACACTCATGAAAATTAGATTTCTTTCTTTCTAACTAGAGATACAGCAGAACTTTGAGTAACTGAAGGAAATCTTCTTTATCATTGTTGTATAGGTATCTAACGCCGATTGATGCTTGTTCTTGTGTTGAGATGTCTGTCGTTTCATCTGCAAGAATAGTAAAACATTTCGCGGAATTGACCATCTCAACCAATTTCTTCAACATTATATCGTTAATAGCCTAAATAATTTCATTTTGTGTTTTTGGTGAGAGGTAAAGTGCATTTTTCGATCCTATTTCTAAATGTTTTTTCAGAGCCTCATCTCCAGAATTGGCTCTGAATTTCAGAAGAGCTCTGAAGTTTCCCTCATTTTCAACAGGACAAATTTCCAAATTTAGCTTCCCGTGGTCTCGATGGCCTCGAAGTGGTATACCCTGCCGACCACAAAAAATTACTGTTTCAATTATTGGTAGGACTGCGTTCCTATTTTCAATAATTTGTTGCTGCAGAGCTGTATTTTGTAGCACCTCGACATTCGGTATCAAACTCCTATAAGTTTTCAACCAATCTTCAGCCTTAAGTAAAGAGCGTTTATGGTATTCATTATTTTCGTGGTTATTGAATTGTTCCACCGCGTCCTTCCAACGCGGAGTGTTAAAAAATCCCCCAAATTTGGGGGAAAATACCCCAACATGAAACATGACAACCCTGGATGATTGCAATAAGCAATAACATAATTAATCAGACGGGTCACGTGACTTGCTAGGCCCAGAGGCGCCGAGTATTGAGGGGCACTTACGGTGCCCCGATTCCCTCAAATGATAGTATTATTCGCTCTTAGTTAGGCGCGGTTCTGGGCGAGAAGACTATTCTACTTGTAAAAGTAAGAAATAATACTGAAAAGAGAGGGAATTTTGGTATCTTGCGTAAATAGCTGATGAATGAGAAAATTGCTTACACTTCAAATAAGCATTTTTTCATGTAGTACAATTTAAAATATTTCTCTTCTCACAATGAAACTTCGGTAATTCCACAATAACTATCGCGGAAATAATGAAATTTTGGAATTATTTCGAATGTTGAGTGTGCACTTACCTTTTTTTGCGAGTAGATTGTATTTTCCATAGACGAAATGACATGCGGTGATATCTTGCATATATAGCTTTGCGGCGATTGTTTTCATACTGTCTCCTGTCTCTCTTCTTAACTCCACATGACACGGCACACATGTGCAACCCTCAACAAAACCCGCGCAATTCAAAAACGAAAACAACTAAGAAAGAATAAAAGAAAAACTGAGGTGATCTCCTATCCCAGCAAAACAAGACAAAACAAAAATGAACTAGTGGAAGAGAAAATACCGCGCAATAACAACTTTGAAAAAGCAAAATCTTTCAAGTTATTTTTTTATTGTTCTACCAAAAAAATTTTTTCCTTCTGATCAATGGGGGAGTTACGTCCCCAATAACCCCCCTCGTTACGCCCATACCCAGACTATCAGTTAGAGAGCAAACCTCCACCTTTTGATGACAAACCTCCAATAAAATCGGAAATTACACCAAGCCTGTAAAATATATAAAAACCATACTTAATAGAACATGTATTATTATGTAACTAACAACAAACAAGTATTACATACTTACATATTATTCTGGAACACATTTAATCCTCATTAGCTAGTAGCTACTTGGATAACGGAATAAATTATTTGAACTCGAATTATTCAGTAACTGCATACAAAACTGTAGTAATTATTCGAGCATAAAATTCTTAGAAAACTGAAAGATAAAGATTGTTATCTCACTTTTAAACTGGAAAGTAAGTTGGACATTAGAACTGAAATGTTTTTCTGAAGAAAATATTATATTGTCGAAAGTTCGCATTGCTCAAAAGAAAAAAAGAATTAAAATTTCTGAAATTTTTTTTCCGTAATTATTAAAAATTAAAATTTTTTGAAATACTTTACCTCACTTTCAGCAGATTCAAACATCGGAAAAAATAAAAATTTTCAATAAAAAATATTGTATACCTAAATTTTTAAGAAAAACCTATAAAATTCAAAATATAAGATTTTCCTATGTAAAAAAAATCCTAACTACTGATTTCAAGACATTTAAAATGATTTATAAATTATCAAAGGTAATTCCACGAGTGCTTCAAATTTTATCGATATTTTTTTTCTTTTCCACGAAAACGTGTTTATGTGGCAAAAACATGAAAATAAACCGATTGATAAAATTACGGGGATTCGTGTGCATAGTAGGTATTTTGGTTGCAATTTATACTTCATAAAATGTTCTTGTTGTTATTAATGAAAAAGTACCAAGTATGTGCTATCGTTGTATTCCAAATAGAATAACACGCAATTTTCACTGACAATATACAGGGGTGCCATTTGAAAAAAAAAATTAAGGGAAGCTATCACAGGGCTGTCAAATGTGAGAACATTTTTTATACATCATTGGGAAAGTACTTTGATGTTATCAAAGCAAATTTTTAATTTTTTTATTATCTTGTCAAATGAGCTAGATATTGCCTATATACGATAACTAGGGACACCCGGTAGATATGTTAGGAAATTACTGCACATCATATTTAAAAAGTACTGATTTTGCATCATATTTTGAATCGAGAATTTTTGATAATTTCTTCTTCTGAATCTTGAATTCATATTAAGGATTTTTTCGTTGGCTGTTCCTAAATCTATTTCATATAATTTTGTTAATTTAAACGAAAATCCATTAGAGCCGTAATGTTCTTTCCATTGGCAACTTTCTTTGAATTGATGGTATTTTGTTTTGTGGAGGGGATGGAGGGATGGCAGCCCTAGTCCCGCTAGTCAAAGTAGGAATGATTCAGGTTAAGATTAAATCCTCATTAACTACTCGAATAGATAACGGAAAACATTATTTACACCCCATGGGCGCCCGCAGAGGGGGCCATGCCCCCCCCTGAAATTTTGGATGCCTCAGTTTTCAGCACAACACCCTCAATATTACTTTCTCAATCCAAAGGGCAAGGAAAAAAGGAAAGTAATAGATTCACAACTATTTTCCGGTTTTCAATGGAATTACATACTATACATATAATCCATAATCGGCAGAGGCATTTTTTGAATTGAAAACTTTTTTAGGCGCGTTGAGCACTTCTTGGGTGAAGAAAAATCTTGGAACCGAAAGCACTCCATGCGTGTCAATTTGTTTATAAATTCATCTTATGCACTGCGTCCGTAACCGTTAAGTATGGAACAAAATTCATTTTTAGCTTAACAGGCCATTTTAAGAAATAATCCTGAAATACGTCGATTTTTTATTTTAATTTACCGTATTTTAAAATAATAATCTAATATACAGGTTGAATTACTTTCGAGTATTGACCGCAGCGTCATTTTTTGTTAATGGAACACCCCCATTTTGTCTCAATTTTCTGATTACTCTGGCTGAGCAGATTCCAAAAATGTATCACATGTTTATTCCAATTGGTACAGGGTAGACAAAAATAGAATAGTTTTGTGTGTGCTCATAAAGTGACGCGTAACATTCTTTATTAGTTAAATTAACAATATTATCAAAAATACGGCAATTGGTTTGAATATAACACCCTGTAGTTTGTTACATTTTTAGATTAATAAAAATGTAAAAGAATAAGAAATAATTTCTTTCATATTCTGTCTGCTAGACCACAAGTACCAAACATGTTTGGAAACAGCTCATTTTTATTAATCTAAAAATGTAACAAACTACAGGGTGTTACATTCAAACCAATTAGCGCTAGACAATAAGTATTTTTGATAATATTGTTAATTTAACTAATAAAGAATATTATGCGTTTTTTTATGAGCACACACGAAACTATTGTATTTTTGTCCACCCTGTACCAATTGGAATCAACATGAGATACATTTTTGGAATCTGCTCAGCCTGTACCACTTTTAGTGATCTTTTGAAATTCAGAGTAGACGCTGGTGATAAATATAAATACAGAAATAGAAAGAAACGGAATATTGAAGTCGCCTACGACAATCATGGACGCCTTATCGTTTTTCAATAATTTTCATTTTGCCCCCCCTGAGAAAAATTAATGCGGGCGCCCATGTTACACCCTGTTACTCTCATTGAATTATGAGAAAACTAAATGATAAAGACTATTGTATTGCTTTCTAGTGAGGTCATCAAAATTATAATGTTTCTCCACAAATTCCTAGAAAATTTCATATTCTCGAAAATTTGACATTCCTTATCAGAAAACAAGAAGTTTAATAAAAATATCTGAAAATTTATTGCAGGAATTACTGAAAATGAAATTTTTCGATATACTTCACCTTACTTGTGCAGATTCAACTACGGAAAAATTGAAGATAGAAATTCATAGTAAAAGATATTGGTTACCTATATATTCAAGGTGTATGTTGTTATAAAATTCGAAACATAAGATTTTCTTATGAAAATGAATTCTGAACACTGAAAATACAAAATGATTCCTAACTACTTATTTTAAAGAACGGTATTTATGAATTATACCACGAGTGCTTCGAAAAAAAATTAAATATGAAAACACACCCATTGATAAAATCACGGTGACTCGTGATTTCATCTAAATTTCATCAAACAAAAAATTTAATGAATAATCTTAAATTATCAAAGCAAATTTTCTATTTTTTTATTATCTTGCCAAATAAGCTAGATATTGCCTGTATACGATAACTAGGGACACCCGGTAGATATGTTAGGAAATTACTGCACATCATATTTAAAAAGTACTGATTTTGCATCATATTTTGAATGGAGAATTTTTGATAATTTCTTTTTCTAAATCTTGAATTCATATTCAGGATTTTTTCGTTGCCTGTTCCTAAATCTATTTCATATAATTTTGTTAATTTAAACGAAAATCCATTAGAGACGTAATGTTCTTTCCATTGTCAACGTTCTCTGAATTCATGGTATTTTGTTTTGTGGAGGGGATGGAAGTTGGCAGCCCTAGCTAGCTGCGCTAGTCAAAGTAGGCATGATTCAGGTAAACATCAAATCCTCATTAACTAATTGAATAGATAACGGAAAACATTATTTACACCCTGTTACTCTCATTGAATTATGAGAGAACTGAATGATAAAGACTATTGTATTACTTTCTAGCGAGGACATTATGATTTTAATTTTTCTCCACAAATTTCTAGAAAATTTTATATTTTCGAAAATTTGTCATTCCTTATCAGAAAACAAGAAGTTTAATAAAAATATCTGAAAATTTGTTGCAGGAATTGCTGAAAATGAAATTTTTCGATATACTTATATATACCTAATTTGTGAAGATTCAACTACGGAAAAATTGAAGATAGAAATTCATAGTAAAAAATATGGGTTACCTATATATTCAAGGTGTATGTTGTTATAAAATTCGAAACATAAGATTTTCTCATGAAAATGAATTCTGAACACTGAAAATACAAAATGATTCCTAACTACTTATTTTAAAAAACGGTATTTATAAATTATACCACGAGTGCTTAGAAAAAAAATAAAATATGAAAACACACCCATTGATAAAATCACGGTGACTCGTGATTTCATCTAAATTTCATCAAACAAAAAATTTAATGAATAATCTTAAAATCAGTTTCAAGAAATATTATAAAATTGAAATTTTTCGAAATACTTCACCTCACTTTCAGTGGATTCAAACTTCGAAACAATTAAGGATAAAAATTTATAGTTGAAAATATTGTATAATTTGTGTACCTATATAATATATATTTATATACTAAAATATTCTGTATATATATAAAATTCAAAATATAAGATTTCCTCTTGAGAATGAATACTGAATACTAAATTTAAAACTTCGGACATTTGTTCCTGAGAATTTTTTTCTTAAAAAGACCTAACGAATCATCATCTAAAATTTCGTGGTAGCTAGAAATATTTCATTTTGTATATTTTTTATTCTATGGGATTCATTAACCGATCCTAGGAAAGTTCATTATTATTCGAATGTTTTTTTTCATTGTCAAATATCATCTTTTGAGGAATTAAATAAATTTTGAATTTACTACAATAACAATTTTAATTGTTGTGTCTTTTTTTAAATGGAAATGATAAATAAATATTCTATTATTATAACTTTTTTATCATATCATTAAAATAATAATAACTAAAATATAAACATAAGTATAAAAAAAAAGAAGAATATGAAATATCAGAACAAGAAGTTCCATGCGCATGAATTCGTTGAGTCATTAAGTAAAGTCATTAAGTAAAGTCAGAAAGAGTATATAAACTCAGAGATGTTTTCAAAACCATCATAATGTTTTGAGCTTTCCAGTGCAGAGGTGTTTCTGTGTAATAGTTTAAAATTCTATATTTAATATGTCTAGTCTAATAGAAGCGGAAGTTAGCAGTGAGGTGAGTTAGCTTATTAAATTTTTTCTTTTCATTTCATTAATATTTTTCTGATAACTATGAATAACCATAAAAATTTTAATTTTATTCTTCATACAGTTTCAACAAATATCTTTCAATTTTTCTTTGCAGGATGAATTCCTAACTTCTTATTTCAAAAAACGGTATTTATAAATTATACCACGAGTGCTTCAAAAAAAAATAAAATATGAAAACACACCCATTGATAAAATCACGGTGGCTTGTGATTTCATCTAAATTTCATCTCAAACAAAAAATTCAGTGAATAATCTTAAAATCAGTTTCAAGAAATATTATAAAATTAAAATTTTTCGAAATACTTTATCTTACTTTCAGTGGATTCAAACTTCGGAACAATTAAAAATAAAAATTTATAGTTAAAAATATTGTATAATTTGTGTACCTATGTAATATATATTCATATACTAAAATATTCTATATATATATATATAAAATTCAAAATATAAGATTTCATCATGAACATGAAAACTGAATACTAAATTTAAAACTTCGGAAATTTGTTCGTGAGAATTTTTTTCTTGAAAAGACTTAACGAATCATCGAATCATCATCTAAAATTTCGTGGTGGCTAGAAATATTTCATTTTGTATACTTATTCTATGGGATACATTAACGATCCTAGGAAAGTTCATTATTTTTCAAAGGTTCACCATTCATTGTCAAATATCATCTTCTGAATAATTGAATAAATTTTGAATTTACTCTTTGCAATAAAAATGTTAAACTGAAAAGAAATATATATATATATTTGTTTTAGGAGTTATAAAGGATTTTTTTTTTTCAAATTATTTCAGCATATTATTCAATGATATAATTTTCATTTTATAATTAAGAAAGTCACCATATTAAAAAAAATAATATATTCACATATAATTCTTGTATTATCTTTATTATTGAAACTAACTAAAGATTCAAAATAAGTTTCTACGCGAATTGATATAACTGATCACCCTCTCAAACTGCAATTGAAATTTTAAAAACTGAAATCAATCAAAAATATTTGAAGAATTCGTTCAAGGAATTATTAGAAAATGAAAATTGTCCAAAATACTTTTCCGTCCTTCTAGCTATTTCATGTTTCGAAACTTTTTGGGACAGAAATTCATAGTAAAAAATAAGGTGTTTATATAAGTATATTGCGATTGTTTTAAATATTTTCCATAAGTGGTTTTTTGACGTGATATCTTTACATGCTTTTTTACTGACGTTGATTTTTGCAGTTTTATTCATGATAATATGGAAAATTAGATATTTGAATCTGTCCTCTTCCGACAATCCTGATATTATTTGTAGTCGTATTCATATTCAAATTAGATATTTCTATGAATTTAGAATAATAATCCAACAGTAATAGATAATTTTTATTATTGAAGTAGAATAAATCGATTCCAACTTTAATCCACGGCTCATTAGGAATATCATGATTAATTAGAGGTTCTTTCACATTTTGTTTTCTATAAAGGTTACAAGTTTCACAAGAATCACTCAATTTATCTATTTGTAATGATAAACCTTGCCAAAATACTAGTTCTCTAGCTCTGTTTTTAATTTTTTCTTTACCCATATGTCCTATATGTAATTGTTTTAATGTATCTTGTCTTAATTCTTCCGGTATTAAAATTTTGTCACCTTCGAATATTAAACCTTCCATAAAAGTTAATTCATCTCTATAGGACCAATAAATTTTCATGTCATTTTCTAAATTCTTTTTGTTATTAGGAAAACCATTTTTTATTAATATTACTAAATTTTGCAAATGACTGTCAGTTTTGATTATTTGTTTGATCTTTTCTATTTTCAAATCTGATACAGGTAAATTCTTTATTATTGAGCAAATATGCAAATCAATATCTTTTGCGAATTCATATTCTTCATCAATATAGGCTCTTGATAAAGCATCAGCAATTTTCAATTCCTTCCCCGGTTTATATACTAATTTAAATTGGTAAGGTTGAAGTTTTAAAAGCATTCTTTGCAATCTAGGAGGAGTTTCAACAAGAGGTTTTGAGAAAATTGATATTAATAATCGATGATCAGTTTCAATAGTGATATCTCCATTTGCAAATAAATATTGATGAAATTTTTCACAACTAAATACTACTGGGAGCATTTTTTTTTCTATTTGCGCATAAGATTTTTGAGATTCTGTCAAGGACCTTGATGCACAGGCAATTATTTTATTTTTCTGTTTGATACAAGTACCAAGACCTTTTGAAAATATTACATCATCACATCATATTATTATGTCTTCATTCGGTTGAAAATATCCTAATATAGGTTCTTTTGAAATATCATAATATTTTTTAACGATTCGAATGAATGTTGTTGTTCATGATTCCATTGAAATTCAATATTTGATTTTAATAAATTTCTTAGCGGTTCTGTTATACTAGATGCATTTGGAATAAATCTTTGTAAATATGTAATCATTCCTAAAAAGATTTCTACGTCTTTTTTATTCTGAGGAGTTTTATAAAATTCAATGGCTTTAATTTTTTCTTCATCTGGTTTTATTCCACTAGAAGTTAATATATGACCCATGTATTTGATTTCGGTAATGCCAAATTTACATTTGTTTTTGTTCAGTTTAATATTATTTTTTCTACAAATAGATAATGCAATTTTTAAAATTTTGTCATGTTCCTCAATGCTTCTTGCAAATATTAAAATATCATCTACATAAATTTTGATACCTTTAGCCAAAGAAAATAAATCACTTATACGTTTGAAAAATATTTCCGATGAATTACGCAAACCATATGGCAATCTTTGAAACAGTATCTTCCGAAGGGAGTATTGAAAGTTGTAAGTTTCTTACTTTGATCATCCAATTTAACATGCCAAAAACCGTTACTACAATCTAGAGTGCTGAAATACTTAGCTCCTGATAACTCGTACGTTAATTCTTCTAATGATGGCACATGGAAATGTTCTCGTTTTATGGCTTTATTCAAGTCCTTGTAGTCAATGTAGATTCTTATATCATTATTGGGCTTACGAACGATTACCATTGAGCTGACCCAGTCGGTTGGCTCCGATAATTTCTCTATAATATTTTCGTCTTCTAAGTCTTGAAGTTTTTGTTTCAGTTTTTCGTGAAGATTGAATGGAATTTTTCGCGGTGGTTGAATCATTGGAGTTATATTTGGGTCAACTTCTATGTGATACTCATCTTTCAAACATCAGATACCTGTGAACAGATCATTATAATTTGGAAAAAAATTTAGCATAAGTTTCATTTTTATTTTCGTTTGATATTTCAGAAATACTATGATCTTCATTATTTTTGGTCAATATCTTGAATTTAATTATTTCTTGTAAACCTAATATTGCACATTTATCAGTATTCATTACATGAAAGTCTACATTTCTAATAATGTTTTTATATTTTGTTCCTTATGTACAAATTCCCAAAATTTTTAAAGTTTCATTTCCATAAGTATTGATATTTCCGATAAAGTTTTCTAGTTTGACATTTTTTTCTGGAAGATCATCCGTTATGTTAATTGGGATGCACTCCGTTAATTTTTATTGTCCTCGTTCCGGGACTCTACCGTTTCCTCTAATTTAAATTCAAATTTTTTAATCTAAGTTGCTGCTGGAGTTTTAGATAAGACTTTCGCGATGATGTGGCTCGTTATTCTATGATGGATGCAGAATTTTTGCAGACGTTTGGAAGGTGCATTACAGTGGTGACGCCAGCTTTTAAGAATAGTTAACAAATTCATCTTTTATTTTTTTGCCCATGCAATATTTCAGGGGGGGGCAGCAAAAATTTAGAGACGGATCCTACCCTGGTTATTGGTTTCTCAACAATGTCACCCGTATCAAAAAAAATATTTTTTTCAACTTAATTTTTGTAATGACACACTTTATACTGGTTGTCCCAAATTATCGTATACAGGCAATATCTAGCTTATTTGACAAGATAATAAAAAAATAATAAAATGTTGTTGAATAACATCAAAGTACCTTCCCAATGATGTATAAAAAGGGTTGTCACATTTGACAGCCCTGTGGTAGCTACCCTTACTTCTATTTTTCAAATGGCACTCCCTGTATATTGAAAATGAAAATTGCATGTCATTCTATTTGGAAAACAACGATAGCACATACTCGTTATTTTTTATTAATAACAACAAAAACATTAAAATTTTGTGAAGTATTAGTTGCAACTGAAATACCTACTATGCAATGTATACAATGCTCAGTGCTGGAATCTTTTTTTTATTCTAGGTGAACTTTTAGGAGCTTACATATGAACGTAAGTCTCCTTTTTGCAGATAAAATTATAGGATATATATAATTTTTTTTTTCTCATTTTTTGGTTATTATTTAAAGCAAGTGTTCCAAATTATTTATTATCTCATCAAAGTTCATTGAGTCTAATTAAATGTTAATTTAGTTACTCAATTTGTTAATCGTTTACTCAATAAGTTAAGTTTTAGTCATTTTGAATATTCTTTTGATTGGTTATTAGTTTTTCCTTTTTTAGAATTGAAATTTCATTCCAAGACAGAAATTAACCAATATCATAAATATTGATTATTGTGTGGGAATAGACACGAATTTGTCAATTTTTTTATATTTATATTATTATTCGGTTTTTTGTAACAAAAAATTTATCTACTTCCCACATTTGAAGTTTTTACAAACATGGGTGGAAGCATTTCATTTTTATAAAGTAAAAGACGTCTCAAAATATTATTGTTATTGTTGTTATCACTAAAAAAATACAAAGTATGTGCTGTCGTTGTAATGTTGTATTCCAAATAAACACGCAATTTTCATTAACAATATAAAGGGGGTGTCATTTGAGAAAATAAAAAGTGAGGGGTAGCTACCACAAGGCTGTCAAATGTAGGAACCTTTTTTATACATCATTCGGAAGGTACTTTGATGTTAATGAGAATAAAGAATAATCAAATTATAACACCGTAGAATAAGATAGTATAATTTTGGATGTAACAGCAAAAGCTACTCACGTCACAAATTTTCTGAAAGAATCGACATCTGAGTCACATACATACGCAAAATATTATTCTAACTCAAGGGTTTGAAAAGTGTGCTCCTATGTTTTATGACTGTTTTGCAATTATCTCTGGCCAAGCGTTTTTATAGACTAGTTCAAGTGACTTTAGATATACTATATACAGAAATATTATAATTTCCAAAATGATTTCCACTATTATATTGTAATTTTTTTTTCAGAATCTACAGTTCTCGGAGTTAACTGCGTCAGAAGAAGAAGAGGTCCGAATAAATTCTATATTATTTACCAATTCTAGTGAATACAAATCACCCTGTAGAGTCAAACAAAAATTTTCTGCAAGTAAGTATAGTGATCTTAATAGAATTATTCATGGTCAATATGAATATGTAATATAATAATGAATCAACTAATATCAACTTTTTCAGAAAATCAGTGTAGAAAATCTGTAATCAATTACAATGGATTATCAATTACAAAACCTATTATCCAGAATGAGATGACAGGAAAACATTCGAAACCTTCAACTCCCCCTAGTTCAGCTGTAAAAACAATTGAAATTATTGCAAGAGATAATACACAGATAATTAAAAATGATTCAAATGGGACAATTGAAAAAATTGAAAGTAGCATCTCGAATAAAAATGAATCTAAAATTGAGGAGCCCACAGTATGGAAAAAATCATGGGCTAGTCTATTTGATAAAGATGTTAAAACAATATCGAATGGGAAAATAGACAATAAAATTAATGATTCACATGTAACACCTTTAAATCATACAGAAGTAGTCAAAAAAATAGATTCAGCCACTCATAGGTTAGGAGGTGAGTTCAAAACCATATCTTTTTTTATATATTTATCTTACTTTCAACTAACAATTTGCTTACATCTATAGTAGATAATTATTTTACTTAGTTGAACCCATTTTACTTGATGAAAAGTGGAATGCTTTGGTTTTCACCTACAAATATCAGTGAAAATTCAAGTTTCTATCATGGTAAGTAATATTTTTTAATTTTCAGAATTTCTCAAAAACTATAAAATTGATGGGACCCAAACCAGTTTTAAACCCAGGGGTTTACGAAACAAAAGTAACTTTTGTTATATAAACTCAATATTACAAGCCTTACTTGCTTGCCCACCACTTTGTAACCTTCTCAAACGGCTATCAGAGAACTTCACTCACAATAATGCACTGAAATCAATAACAATGACTGAAAATATGTAAGTATAAATTAATATAATTTGCAACTTTGATTGAATAACAATTTTATATATGTATTTTAATTATTCAACTATTCCAGGTGTAAATTTATGAATAACTTCGATAATCTGCCCAATGTAAGACGCAAGTCACGTTCAAAAAAGAAGAACAAGAAGCAAACTTTCGTCAATATAGATAATGGCAATTCGTTTGAGGCCTCATCGTTTTATACGATGCTAAACGGAACACGTAGCGATTCTTTCCTTGTTGAAGGCCGACAAGAAGACGCCGAAGAATTCTTGGGCCTTCTGTTGAATGGACTCAATGATGAAATGATGGGAATAATGAAATTGATTAGCCATGACGAAAATATTCAAGCAGCTAAAAAAGAAGTGAAAATAGAAGGGAATGTAACAAGAGAAATACAAATGGACAAGACACCGATTAGTGATATATTCGGAGGACTTCTCTGTTCAAGAATCCATAAAACCGTAGATGAAACTTCAGAAAATATTGAACCATTCCTAACATTGCCATTAAATATTAAGAAAGCAAATAACATAGCTGAAGCATTAGAAGGCCTTACAACCAAGAACAAACTAGAGGGTCTGACATCATCGAAAACGAAAGAACCGGTTGAAGCATGGCAGCAAGTGATGATAGAGAAGTTGCCTGTAGTTTTAGTATTACATTTGAAATGCTTCGAATACAGAATGAATGGCTGCACTAAAATAATGAAGACTATAGAATTTCCCATCAATCTGCAGATTGATTCTAAAATATTATCAGGAAGGACGAATACTTCAGCGGAGAGACATTATAAATTGATATCTGTAGTATACCATGTAGGAAAGGAGGCCAGTAATGGGCATTATATAGCAGATACTTTCCATTCGGGGTATAATACATGGTTGAGGTTTGATGACTCTAAAATAAACAGAGTTACGGAAGAAGATGTTCTTAAACGTCAAGGAGATAGAGTTCCTTATTTATTATTTTATCGAAGGAGTGATACGGTGTGAAGTGTAAAAATTTATTGATATAGTTGTTAATTTGTACAGATTAGATTTAAGAAGTGCTGAACATTGTAATATTTTGCTGTTGTTTCATAAGTAATGCCATGTATTGTATTTCGGGAGAATATGATAAATTGACTATACAATGTTATATATATATATATATATATATATATATATAAATATATATATATATATATATATATATATATATATGTATATAAAAAATAAATATTATATTTTAATAAACGGACTTTGTATAATGTAAAATTTTGTTTGTTTTTTTGAAGAAATTTCTTTTCCTAAAACTCAAATTGAATTCAATTTTTGCAAGAACTACGATCTCAGAAGGAAAAAAAGATCGTCTTCGTGAAAATTCCAATAAACCATAAACAGTATTAGCTATTTCAGGACTTTGGACTCTCATCTTTATTCCTTTTTCTTTGCTCTTGAAATCAGGTGAATTTCGCTCAATGTAATAAAAAAAAGTTGACCAAATTTTATAATTTTCCCCTGTGTTCAGCGGTGCTATGTTCTCCTACTTCTGTAGCCTAGATAAATGAAGATATTTTGGAAGATCGTACCTCATGCACTCGAATCATGTAATTTTTTTTTGTTTCACAAACAGGGCCCCCGCAAGGGACATCAACGCCCGCGTGCGGAACATATTTTGGCGCCCCTTAAAGGGGGGAGGTGGAGAAAAGCACTGCTTGATAATCGAAATTTTTTTTGTTTTGTTGAGAATTTAGTGTAGAATGGTTGAAAATCTATCAGCAACCTTCATTGCCTTAAGAACTGTAGCAGGACATTGTAGGTATAATTCTATATGAAGAGGATTTTTTGAATAATTAATTAGGTACTGATTTTTTCTTGAGAGAATAATCTGAATACTGCCCTGTGTGATGAAATCTGTCGTTCTGTTTATATTGACAGTCTACACATATGGCATTGTACTCGAAATATATTAATTGTTCCTGAAAGTCTCCTACCAATTAAATGAGGTATTCATTCACTAATAGGCATCTGGACTGATATAATGGACCTGTAAAAATCAATTAGCAGATCATTACTGGAATTATTTCTCTTCTCAGCAAAGGCTCTCAAAAGGATTCAGGTTATGTACCACAGACAGGTAAATATTCCCTCATTTCGAAGTATATGGCAGGTAACATCAAGAATAACATGATATGTAACTAAAAATCATCAGGTTTTTATAATTTTTTTCGAAAAATCAGGACCTTGAGATGTTTGGGGCACTTCATCTGTTCTACTTAACACTTAGGCATTGCTAACCACTCGTTACTCTTCTACTATTCGAATATTCATTAGGTAGATACTCAATCTTTTCGAAATGTCTTATTGTCTATTCAGATACACTAGTACATGGAATTGATCATTTTAAAACACCAGCTGAATGTATTGTCGACGTTATTAGGTATTGTTCAACTGTCTTTTACAGGGCCCCCGCAACCGCGCGTGCAACGCGTGCACCGCACGCGGACGCCACTCTATAGGGGCGCCAAAACCTCTTATAGACCGCATGAAGAACCGATGGACCAAAGGTTTTCGAAAAAGATTCTTTCAAATTTTTTCAACAATTTTTTTTTCCAAACTTCTTTCTTGCAATTTATACAAGTTTCCGAACGTCGCAATCGGTATGAAATAGCCAGATATTGGTTTACAAAAACGCATACTCGATGCTAATCCTAGGGCATTTTTTGCGCCATGTGCTGCACACAGCTTAAACTAAATTGAAAATGATGCTGCTAAGGTTTCAAATGAAACAGTGGACTCTTTTGATATTGTGCAAGAACTTAATATATATTTCTCTTCATCCACAAAAAAATTGGAATGTTATAAAAAAGCATGATCCTCAGTTACATCTAAAACCCCTAAGTGATACTAGATGGTCAAGTCGAATTGATGCTAAAGTTTCATTTTATTCAAATATTTTATAAATTTTATAAATAGCAGAGAATGATACTTTTAACATAGAAACTAGACATAAAGCAAGTTCTCTTTTATTAAATATTCATTCTTTCAAATTTATTTGAAGTATAATAATTTCTTATGATGTTTCATTCCATATTAATATTGTAAGCAAAATGATGCAAAGTGTAGCGAATGACATTAAGTGTGCCAAAACTATTTGAAGAATTTAGTTGATCATTTAAAAAATTGTAGGGATGATAATGTTCTCGAGGAAAAACTTGCGGAAGCTGATAAACTAGCGGCTGCTCTTGAGATAGATCAAGGTTTTTCTCTATTATATACTGTAAGACGAAAGTATAAACCAAAATTTTTCGATTATGAACAGACGGATGAGGCATCTCAAGATCCAAAAATCGCTTTTAAAATAAATTTCTTTTTGAAAATAATTGATCAAACACTAACTTCCTTAAATAGTAGGTTTGATATGATATCTGATTACGATGAATAAAAAATAATTAAAAACTATTTGAAGTCTACCATGTCATGAAAAAGATTTTCTGGATTGCCAATCTTAGATATAGAGCAAGAGATACTCAATAAAATTGATTGATTGATAATATAGAAGAATTTGCAGCAGCCAAATCTAGAAAAACATCCATTCAATTTCTGGATTGATCCTTATCAAATGTTTATGCCTTTATAAATAATTTATAGAAGAATACACCTTAAGTTTTGAAACACATTTGAAATGTATTATGTTACAACTAACACCATAAAGTTCTTAAGGCAATGAAGGTTGCTGATAGACTTTCAACCATTCTACAATAAATTCTCAAAAAAACTTTAAAAAATTTTTTTCGGTTATCCAGCAGTGCTTTTCTCCACCTCCCCCCTTTAAGGGGCGCCAAAATATGTTCCGCACGCGGGCGTTGATGTCCCTTGCGGGGACCCTGGTCTTTTATGCTCATGACTTTAAGAATGATGTTGATAGATAGATAGATAGATAGATATATGCTTATTCTCATTGAAATAAACCTTATGATGGTTGGTATGATTTATTTTATTTTTTTCACGGTAGTAAAGCTGGTTTTTTCCCAAAACAATTCAGTGGACTGTATATTTGGGTTATTGAAAAATACTAGCAACATTCGACGTTACACTAAGTTTAAATGACAATAACAGATACAAATATACAATGACGTGGTTGAAACGAATATGGAGAAAAATACCTTGAATATAAAGAGTGTAATGCTAGAGCAAGAAGCAATAATAGCAAAAGTGCAGGGAGAGGAAGATTTCTTCATGTGGTCCGGTTTAAAAGAGTCTTGATCATCCCCTTCCGGTCTCACTTAGGGGGTGGGGGTTCGTCCTGTTTTGCTAGATTTCTTATAATTGCGGAACAGCTTGAACACAAGGTGGTACTCCTTTGCTCCATTTTATTAGATCATCTCAATTTATATGCAATTTCCTTAATTAATATCGATTGACATGTAAAATGTCAATAAGTAATTCTTCCTTCTTTTTTCTTTATGGAAAGTCTTTTCAAAATCTCTGAAGTTTTGTAGCTTGCATCTTGCATCGACTTGAAAAGTCCCGAAACTAATCTTCCAATATATTCTAATGAGATAATGTGGAGACCGAAACATTTTTGATGAAACAAATACAGAATAAACAAAATTAAATTATAACATTATGCTTGACTGTTCCAAGTTAAGCGTAAAAAAAAGTATTTGTTCTAGTTGTGAATAAACGTTGTCAACATCATAATTTCAAATTCCGCCCATAAAAATCATAAACCATAGCCCCTACTATAACCTAATTCTCAAGGAGAAATCGACAAACCTTGATGTTCGTCAACACTATGGATTTCGTGGAAGGATGTTCGATCTCATCAAGAGTTACTTATCGGATCAAAATCAAATTGTAACTTTGAACGCTAAGTTCAGTAAAAAAAAATCGACTTACCTATGGCATACCACAAGGCACTGTTCTGGGACCTTTATTGTTCAATTTATATATAAACGGCTTACTTGAAATGAAGAGTGGAGGTGAGATAATAGGTTTCGCAGATGATACCATAGTCCTCTATAAAGATGAAACGTGGGAAGATCTAAAACAGAAAGCGACTGATGATTTGAGGATGCTGACGGAATGGTTTCAATTGAATAAGCTTACCTTGAACTGCAAGAAAACAAAATACTTAACCTTTTCCTCCAACAAGTTGGGACAACCAAGGCTAGGAGATTTACAAATCAATGATGCTCATCCCAGCAACACAATCAACTAAAAAAATATCTAGGTATTTTTATAGATGAGCACCCTAAATGGGATACGCATGTATCGTATCTTACAAGAAAACTGAGGGGTATTCTGTGTAAATTTAGGTACATAAGAAAAAGTGTAAACTCTCAAAGGCTCATGCATACACTATACAACGCACTGGTTCAGTCGCACCTTACTTATGGTATTATTGATGGATTGGGAGGTATTTTGGATGTTCACAAGAGAAGTTTGGATACTCTACAAAAATGTATATTGAAAGTGATGTAAAAAGAATAACATAAAATTTTCGAGTTCTCGAAAATATAAAATTTGCAAGGTACTTGATATATGACAAATTTATGCCAAAAAATTATTTCAAATGTCTACCAGAACAAAATATCCATCAATTTGAAAGAGCACGAACATAATACTTGAGAAAAACAAAATAATTATGAAAGAAACAAAGCGGAAAAAAGAATTGACCAACGTTGTTGTACGTATATAGCTCTAAGAATTTACCCAATTGAACCGCAGAAAATCAGGGATCTGAGAAGTGTGAACAAATTCAAAAAAGAAATGAAAACATGGCTTATAACAGAGGATCCATACATGTTCCATAGAGTGATCAATTCTTGTTGAAATTTAACTGAACAAATCTAGACCCGAATGCAGAAATCACCAGCTGAATTAGTTAGGATTCGTTATAAATTCCTACCACCGATGAAGACGATACACACCCGATAATGAGAGAAAAAAAGTACCGATGATGACAAAGAAAATGATGATTTGAATAAGAATTGAAGAGAGATAGATGGTGAAATTGTTTATTTTGTTTTTGTTTTCGAGTGAATTTAATTTTGATTTAAAATAGCTTTACACAGTTATCATTGAATAACTCCATAGTATTTTTCAAGTTTATTTGTATTTTTCGAACCAATAAACTTTTTATTATTACTACAAGCTACAGCACCAATATTCTCAGATGTTCTTGAGTGACGCACACGATTATTCACATGAATAACTCGTGAAAGTTTTACCATTACCGACCGAAAAGTTGCTTCACGACAACCAGAAAGTGCTTTAGTTTTGCAAATTGTAACTGATGCAGAGTTTTAGCATTTTTCAGTGAATTTCAACAAATTTCGTGTCAAACTTCCGTTTGACACGAGTCTTGATCGAGTAATGCCTCCAATTCATGCTGGTCTTCGACATCAAAATCACCGTTTTTGAAGCGTTGAAACCACTCTCGGCCGTTTTTTCACTAGTAGCGGCCTCACCATAGGTATTTGATAGCATACGAAGAGCATCACCCGCAGATATCTTCATATTAAAGAAGAAAATCATAACCTCCCGCAAATGACGAGAACTTGGCTCGTAAGCTGACATATTTAATCGAGAATAACTTTATGATGCAGACATAAATCGACTAATATTACTACAATACATACGTATACATACAATAATAATATTATTGTGTGACATCTACGATCTATTCATTTCGACTAACACTTACCACTACAGCGATCTATTGCGAAACGGCGGATACAATGTTGTACACCAATATCTTTTTATTTCATCGAAAAATATGGTTCCAAAAAAATGATAAATGACATTTAGTCGGAATTCTTAGGTATGGTTATGTTTCAAAAACAGATATGCATCTCCTGGCTTCGCGACAGTGCTTCACCTCGTTTTTTCGAGCATAAAGATTGAAAATTGTTCAATTTGTCAATATCACCGTAACCATTGGAATGATTCTGCTCATTAACGGAAGTTAATTCAAGCCCTTTGAAATTAAGGCAGCGCCCCGGTCTTTAGAACAAACACGAACAGAAACCAGTTGAATGTTTTTTGTCCCAAGAGACAAATCCCCAACCGAATAATAATACCTATCATAGATCTGAAACGGTACTTCATCTAGCCGCCGTTCGTATTCAATGAGAGTGTGACAGATGGAAGTATCGGCTTTTAGATATAATAACCGTTATCAATTCAGGAGAGACCATAAAAATTCGATACTTCAATTGGATAATTGGAATAATTACTTATCTAATATTCACCACTTAAGATTACACGCGTAGTCACTCCTCTTTTTCTACGTGCATTTTCTTATTCTTCGCAATTACAATAATAGCGATAATGAGTGGTATATGTTATAATAAATTCAAAGCGTTCTTCGAATACGTTTTTTCTTGTCTACATGGGAATGCGAATATGGAATTCTTATTTTCGCGAAAAGATTCGATCAGATATCGTACCTAAGGTTTAGTTCACTACGATATTTCCACTCTCATCTAGGTCTTGTTGACGAGAGCGGGGCTAATGAGCGGTTTTTTTTTGCCTCTATCAGAACTTGTTCGGAAACAAATATCACGAATTCTGTCTCAGATAACGCTTTCTACTGAACACTGTGTCCAATGACGTTTCAGAAAACTGACGTTGAAAACTTTGCAATTATGTAATGAGTGTTTTTTCGAGGTATATCGGGTGTCCCAAGGTGAGTGGCCTATTAGATTATTATGGAAACCATTGATGGTGAAGATTTCAAATTTTGTGGATAGATATTTGGCCATGTAAGGTACATTTTTAAAATAATTTCACATTTCCAGTGATGCCGGATGTACGACAATTTGGCAACAACTTTGTTATTTTAAATGGGATATCCGGTATTTATATTTTTTTTATGATACTCCATGAAATATTGAATCTATTCACTCTTACTTTTCGATCCCTATCTTTAACGGTTTTCGAGTTATTAATTATTTTTCGAAATTTTAGATCAAATTGGCGTATTACGAAAATGACTCTAGTTCGCTCAATATTTGAGATTTAAGTCAGAAATTTTGCAAGTCGCTAGATATTGATCTGATCTGTGTCACTGCTTTTGAATTATGGTTGTCAATAATACAGGACGGATCAAGAAAAATCATCATTTGCCAAGTTACAAAATTGTAGAAAAGTCTATTTTTCCAAATTCGCCAAAAATTTCAAATAAATTCATTAAAGCTTCATGTGTATAACTTTCTTGAGCCATTATTTATAGAAAAACCTCGGAACAAAACACCTGTTAGGCAATAATTGTTTATTTTGACATTTATGGATTGAACTGATTCATTGATATATCGATCTATGAACGACAAAGAGAAAATAACAATACAAAAGAAATTAACGCTCATTGAATCAATGTGAAATCTAAAAAACGCATATAACTCGGAATCCAGTTGAGATAGGTATAGGGACGTGAATAGAAAGATTGTAGAGTGTGTTGAACTGATTCCAAAAATTGAAGAATATACTAGGTGTCTAATTTGAAAAAATAGACTTTTCTACAATTTTGTAACTTGGCAAATGATGATTTTTTTGGTCCGTCCTGTATTATTGACAACCATAATTCAAAAGCAGTGACACAGATCAGATCAATATCTAGCGACTTGCAAAATTTCTGACTTAAATCTCAAATATTGAGCGAACTAGAGTCATTTTCGTAATACGCCAATTTGATCTAAAATTTCGAAAAATAATTAATAACTCGAAAACCGTTAAAGATAGGGATCGAAAAGTAAGAGTGAATAGATTCAATATTTCATGGAGTATCATAAAAAAAATATAAATACCGGATATCCCATTTAAAATAACAAAGTTGTTGCCAAATTGTCGTACATCCGGCATCACTGGAAATGTGAAATTATTTTAAAAATGTACCTTACATGGCCAAATATCTATCCACCAAATTTGAAATCTTTACCATCAATAGTTTCCATAATAATCTAATAGGCCATTCACCTTGGGACACCCGATATAACTTTAAGTTGGCATTACTGTTCAAGATGGAGACCGATTTAACAGCTGTCAAGTGATTTATTCCCAGTTTGGTTTGGCAATTCATCATGAATAGACAATTTTATTTCGAAAATAATAGTTCTGTGCGGAATACGTATCGCGCACTACGTCCATTCTATCGTCGACAAAATCGTCCATCAGAGCAGTTAATTTGATTAACCATGGAACGTTTTCGCACCACGTTTACTCTTATTGATAACTCGCATCCCCAGAGACGCCGTACGGTGCGTACAGAAGAAGCTATTGCTGCTGTAGAGCGTAGCATTGAGGAAGACCCGAATGAGTCTAGCCGCCATCGAGCACAGGAATTGGATCTGTGTCCATCCACTTTATGGAAGATTTTGCGTGCTTACAAAATCCAACTCGTGCAAGAATTGAAGCCAAACGATCATCAAGTAAGGCGTAGATTCGTCGGATGGGCCCAAAATGAGATTGCCGTTGTTCCCGATTTTCATAAGCGAATTTTGTTTAGCGATGAAGCGCACTTCTGGTTGAGTGGCTACGTGAAAAAACAAAACTGCCGCATTTGGAGGATAATCCTCAAGTGAATGTCGAAACACCGTTACATCCAGAAAAACTGACTGTTTTTGCGCTTTATGGGCTGGTGGAATCATTGGTCCGTACTTCTTCAAAAACGATTATGGCCAGAACGTTACAGTCAATGGTGATATCTGAATTAATAAATAATTAATTTAATTGAATAATTAGATATCAACTAAATTTGAAAACGTCAAAATTATCAAAGTGACATTTCTTCGGACATTCCTCCCCTCAATAACAATAATGGAATGTTCCCTTTCGACCAATCGAATAGATGCAGAGAAGTATAGAATCACAGATCCATATTTTTCGATTTATTGTAGTGAGGTATAGTAGTGAGTTATTATAACTCACGCTGTTTGTTAATAGATACTATTAATTGCTCAAAAGCAGTTGAATAATGAATATATAATTCAATAGGAGTAGATAAAAACATTTTACAGACACTTTTTTCAGTAGAATCCATCGGTGTAATAATTTAATTCTCATCACAATCAATTTCGAAGTTATAATAAAAAATTGTGCTTTTTTAAATGTAAACCCCAATAATTTAAATAATAAATAAAATTAATTTTTTTCAGGTTCCGATCATGTTGCAGTGAGTTATAAATCCTCTGATTTCTGTAATTTCCGGAAAAAGTGATAACTGCTTTAGATTCTTTATTATTTCGATTTCCAATACTAAAAATAAATAATCCATCAGTTTTTGAGTTATTAATGATGAGCCTACTACCTTGTTTTATATGTTTGGATCATACCAAAAAATATGGTGTTCTTTAGACGTCAAACTCGGTTATATATCTAATTCGATAATAGTAATTATCATTTCATCAAAAATCATTCGCAGATGAAATAAGCTGTTCGTTCACGCATGGGAAATAATTAATACATCACAATCGTTGGAAGCAGAGTCATTAAGGTAATTATCAATGACAAGAGTGACAGACCGCTAATTATTGGAACGCAAATCCGTTTCCACAAAATAAATAAACTAATCAACATTCAATTAATGTCAATTCAATGCGAAATGGATATCCGTAGCAAATTTAATTAAATAATTTTGACTAGAAGTTCCACTCGACGTCTTCATTCACAGGATGTTGGTATAAGTTTTTGGTTAATTATTTACACTCATTAACATTTGCAATTGGTCACGATTTACAAGTTACCTTTTGGAATGAAGAGAATATGAGAGATACAAGATTATTCGTTCATCTTATAAAATATTCAAGTCGTTTAGAAAAAGTCTAACCATGAATATCTCACTATGAAGCTTGTTATAGCAACACACACGATTTTTTTTAATGAGACAAATAATGCTACAGTAATAATTAGATTAGTAATTGAACTAGTGAAATTTTGAAATAATTTTCTTTGTAGGCAGTATTCTAGTTTAGATCCTAATTCTAGCTTAGGAGAGAAAACTCTCCTTGCTGAGGGCAACATTCACTCAATACCAGATTGAAATATCTTCTTTCCACACTCACCGAATTACCCCATTATAAAATATTATCAAATGAGAGTGAAAACGACCGTATAGTATATATAAATCAAAGATTTCATAGACAGAGATCCTTTTAGTCTACCAATAGCATAGTATGCCTTAATCAACTTTGTTCTCAAAAAAATGGATATGATCGCCCCACCTCAATTGATCGTCTACGACCAAACCAGGAAACTTAATAGAAGATTTTGATGAGATAGTGATGCCACCGTGATCTAAAGTGAAAATTCCATCTCTAGATCTGAGACCGAAAATGACATACTTGGTTTAATCAATACTTACAATTACAGAGTTATTTTTACACCATTTTGTGAAACCTTCGATTAAAGTTGTACTCCTCGAAATCAAGTCATCTCGTGTTTTAGCAGAAATTGCAAAAGATGTATCATCAGCGAACATAATGATCAATTCCGCAAATATATGTCAGGCATGTTTATAAACAATGAAAAATGGGAGGTCCCAAAACTGACACCTGAGGGACATCTAATTCAATATTGAAGGGTTCAGAATTATACTCAGCTAACTTAACGATACTAAACATTTTATCAAGGATGAATTTTAAACTCAAGCAATCAAATGCAGGTAAGAGGCTGAAGGATAAACCACTGACTCATAATCTATCGCCCAAATACTTATAGACATGCTCCACAAATGATATGTATGTTGAAATGTCTTCCATGCAGAGACTTCTCCCTCATCTTTCCAGTTTTTCTTGGATTGACTGCTAGTTGTAGGTTATGCAGTTACAAAGGTTGATTCATTTGCTTCACGCAATGTTTTATAGACCTCTGATGTACTTGCTTTCTTTCTTACACCAAAGCGAACAGCGAACAGTTTTTTTTTAACATTTTAGCCTATTGATTGATAGAATAACAACTTTTTCGAAATTCTGTGTCACTCGAACGCTACTGGCCATTTAAGATTCCTGAGGGAATTATTACTCCATTACTCCATTATTACACCTAAGGAGACACATCCTCGAATTTGTAATCTCAAAATGTCCCCCTCCATATGGAAATTACTCAGCTATTGAGTGAGATAGTAGGAAATAATAAATCGTTCTGTAAAATTTACAACCTTTTGCAATACATCATCTGACAAGCTCTCACTTCCAATGCGGCAGCTCTCAACATAATGTTAAATATGCTGAAAGGTTATAGTCTCGAAAAAAGCACCTCACATTCCTGCAATCATCGCTCCTCATTACGTGTTACTAATTACGTGTCCCTGCGAACAACTGGATAGCTCTATCCAGGAAAGGATCACACTAATAAAGTGTGTCTCTACCACTTCCCCATCATCGGGTTGAAGATGTTGGCCGTTCTAGACATTTGTTGACATATACGTCACTTACATTAGGAAGAACAAATCTGATGCTTGAACGCTCCGAGACAATCATTCTGCGAGTGGTCTCTAGTTCCCTGAAGAAATCTACACGTGCGGATGTCAATTTAGATGATGTGAAAATGAAGGAGATATTCAGAATTCCTGTAGGGTAGAGTGCTCGACTACCGCACAGGTGCCTAATATCGCACCATCTTTCCATATTTTCTTTCTTTATTTTTGAGTACAATTCTCTGCAATTTTTTTATGTCACAGGCGGCTGCTAAAGAGTGTATTCGAAGTCTAATAAGGCTAAGTACGCACAACCAGATGAAGAAATGTAGAAAAACGTGAATTCAGCTCAAACGAGAGCTGTAAGGAGTTTTTCAGAGTGTCCGCAATTTATTCAATTTCATGCAATACAGATGACTGAAATGTTTCGACTTTTGCAAATATTATATTTATGAGCTCCATTTTGTACTTCGAGCGTACAAAACAATAATAGAAAAGATTATGAATTATGTTTTCACCACATTAACCTTGAAGTGTAGTGTCCCCTAATATCGAACATGATGATTATAGAGATGCAAAGGGTATCTTTTGTTTGCAAATGTTTTCAGAAGGTGAAGAACGTATTAAATATTGCCAGTATTTGAATTAGGGCATGAAGAATGCTTCAATTCGGATAGGAAAAAAAGTATTTTCTTCATGCCCCCTACACCTTTTGTGTCTCCTGAAGACAATCGCAAACAAAAGATACACTCTGTCCACGAAATTGTGTCCTATTGTCGGATATGCGATATTAGGATGCCATATTCAGTTCTTACAAATATGTTGATTATTTGTTTCTTATCAATAAAGATGATTTCTGTTTTTTTCAATATAGAGTGACGTCAGAGATTAAATCAATCGTTTAAGTAAGTATTTGTTGTCAGAATTCCCAGAAGTTTTCTTCTTATTTTCATAAGTCGTTCCCCAAATAAAAAACAAGAATATTTTGTCTTAGTGCTTGATTATTCTACACAATTTAGCTCGAAAATGGAAAGACAACTTCATGAATCAATTTATGAGAAAGACGGAATCACCACTGTACAATATACATTATAGAGAGGAAATTTTCGGATGAAGGAAATTCCGATTTTATCTTGGTAATGATAACTTGATGAACCAGGTGATCTACCCTAAAAGTTGCGTGGATATAAGACAAATTACCTTATCTGTATTCTGTTATGTAGTTTTCATTCAGAACGAAACCAATTTCTTTATAAAATGAGGAGCATTATTTGCTTTTTCTAACAAGTATCCAATGTGAAAATAGTTATTTATGCAACAAGTGCAAAAAGTGAATGTTTATTGCACTCGACTTGAAATTGTCCGACGAGGCCGTTAGGCCGAGTTGGACAACACGTCGAGTGCAATAAACAATTTTTGCACGAGTTGCATACAACATTTTTTCTACGTTCATGCAAAAAGCAAAAAATGATTCATTGAGGTGCGGCACTAGGTGTAGGAAAATGAAAAGCGCAACTTGAATACTTCATTTTTAATATCGATTTGCATTAAAACAGGAACTAATACGTTACGAACAATTTAACTCAAACTTTATTTTTACCCTCAATGTTGAAAGTGAATGAACAATTGGTGCAATTTTAAATATGAATATTTCGTAGTGAAGTACTTTTTAAATCCACTTCTTGATTTGTTACTGCTGTAACGTACTAGTACTTGGTAACTGTACATCGTTATTTCCTTCAGGCTGAAATATTTGTTTTGCAACACTGAGTTTGTTTGCATGTGATTCCTCTACGTATCCCTCCGCTACTGTCTGCTTCAATCTAGGTTGCTCGATCTATCTAGACGGAATCAGATATAGAATATCTCTTTTATATACCTCTATTCTTAATCAAAAGATTAAAAAAAGTTCAATATTTGAATTTTTAACATCCAAATGGGGATAGTTTCTTTTATTGGATTTAAAAAAGCAAAGACGGCTGAAAAAGCCCGTTGGATTACGTAAAGTGCGGCAGCAGCTATCTAAAATACCGCCTTTTAGGCACTATTATTAACTTACAATATTACTGGTTTCGGCCATATGACGCTATCATTAGTATGTAACGACCTCAGCACACGCCAGACCATCCATAATTAGCTGTCCAGGTTTTCAGATGGGTATCAATACGACCCCCTTTTATTGTTTTATTGTAACTAGATACACTGAGCACGCGTCTGTCGTCGGGTGCGTTCAGGTAGAACAACCCTCCGAAGGATTTTTAGCCTTAAGCAGCTATGCTCTCTATTTGGAAAATTCCACATGTTCTTATATAAAATGGATTAAGAGAAATTTCAAACAATAGTAGTGTTACTTCTATTATTATAATTAATTAATTCTTTTATAATAGAGGAACTGAAGAAGACAACAAGAGGTTACAGGCTGACAACCGGTGAGATCAAGATAATTTGTTATGCCGATGATGCAGTAATTGTAGCTGACTAGCTGAGAGCGAGGACGATTTACAACGGCTCCAATTCAAATTTTACATAAAAGCCAAAACATTAAACATGGAAATATCGACTGCGAAAACGAAATCACTAGTGGCTTCAAAAGAACCAATAAGATTGAAACTTGTGTTGGAGGATCGACCAATTGAACAGGTGATGTCGGTTGCTTACTTGGGCGTGCAAATAACAGCTAATCAGGACAGAACCAGAGAAATTAAAGACCAAACAAACAAGGCGGCAAGGATATCGGGTGCTCTTAGAGACCTTGTATGGAACAACAAACACATGCGAAAAGATTCTAAATCCAGAATATATAAAACTACTATGAGACCAATGATAATGATGATTGATAATTAGAAAATACAAGCCACCGGCTTGAAATGAGTAGAAGAAGAAGGAGAAGTAGTGTTACTTATCTTGGTAACCCCAATTTTCAAGAATATATTTTTATTTTGTAAACGCATTTTGTTCCAAGATGCCTGGCCTGGGGTCGCGACATAAAATTTTTCTTCCCAGTAAAATACCTTTTTTCATTATACCATTCGGTAGGTGATTTCATTCTTATTTTTTTTCAGATCCGATTTTTTCTCATTAGCGTTAGCTAATGTACCTAATATGTTTTCTCTGTAGTAAAAACTTCTCCATTTAGCAGGCTTTCGAACGACATATCAGTTTGGTGCTAGCTACTTTTCTCCTGCTGTAATATCATGGCTAACGTGATTACAATGAAAAACACGAAAATACTCAAACTTTCCTTTGCTCTTTTTGCGATTTCTCAAACCTAAATGGATTTGAAACCAGAGGATTCATATATGGATCATAATAGTGCCATATAAACGAATGAATATATTATTTATTAAATATAATAATAGAGGAATTGTTCGTTACAAAGCCATTATGATTTCGAGAACAAAAATCACATATGTATATGTCCCAAATAAACGCGTAATGTCACAATACAGAAAAAAGTTAATGGAATCTTAATCTTTGTCTAGTTTTTGGGAAAAGGTTGTCGAGGGTGAATAAAAAAATTAAATATGAAAAATTTATTCTTCAATTCATGGAATGGACTGAAGGTTGAAGTAAATACTGAAGATAATAAAAATGAATAGTTTTGAATATTCAGTTGTCTTTCAGTTGTTCCTACTTCCTACTTCCTCAATATCGATTTCAAAATCATAATCAATATTCAACGAAGCCAGCCCAACCAATCTCTCACTCCCCATTGCACTTCTTAAAGAAGTAATCGGAAATTTTGCAGTCAGATGTTTCTATTGCTCAGGAACCTTTTACGAGTAGCATATTTTTTATGTTCGAGGCATTCTCTCGAGCATCTAGTAGCCATCCACGCGGCTGCCAGTCAGGCAGCCACCGAAGCTGCCACCACGGCGGCACCTGCTAAAATAGGTGGGTGCTGCAGCCCCAAAGCACCATATTATCTTGAATCGATTTTGGAGCATTAGCAGAAACCTAATCATTCACGTGATTTCAGAAAAACGTCTGATGGTGTTAAATCACATTATCTCGGTGGCCAATTGTGATCACCTCTTCGAGAAATAACACGGTCCGGAAACTTTCTGTGCAAAATTGCGATTGTTTCGTTGCTGCTGTGGCACGTAGCACCGTCTTGTTGATAATAAATATCGTCCACAAATATCTCAGAATTTCGACCATAAAATCCTTGAACTCATTGAAATAATAACCACTTGAGATAAAACTTCCACTTGAGATAAAACTTAAGGTGGTGAAATTTTATCTATAGTGGTATTACCTATATACATATAATTATGAGGAACCTTTTTAATCGCTGTAAAATTGACACGAATGTAAGATTTAGTTGACATTTTTAATTTGTGGATTTATTGTACGTGAAATAACAATAGCTTTTTTATCGAAGAAACTAGCTTAGAAATTTAACGGTAATGATAAAAGCACAACACTGAAGCTGGAGTATTTTTATCTTGTATCGTTTGTTCGATTTGTTTTCACCTCACTTCCTCAAAATCGTATAAATAATAATAGATCAGTGTCGATGACAAGAAGTTGAATCCCCCAGTATAACAATCTAGGCAAATGACAATCGGAATTGCAATCAGGCTTCCATATAAACTGCACTAACAGAAGAACAACAAACAATTTCAAAGATTCTTCCAAATGGCCAACAATTATACAAAAAACTGACTGAGTGCAGAACATGTATTCAAAAATAACTGCGGAAATTCCTCTGTTAATTACAGTACCGTACCGGTTCGTTTTTGTCGTTTCATGAATCTAAGTGTGTACGTGTTATTGCGCTTGTAAAACGTTGCAGTATCGTGTAACGTGAAAAAAGTAACAGAGTGATATGAATTCCGAGGAGGTAAATACTTATACGGAAAGATTCTTCCGATACAAATGTCAGTAATAATTATAATTTATCGCTGTTTAGCCTGGAACTAATATACTCGATAATGAAACATTTTCCCGAGATAATAGTTGGGATTCGATTTCGATTGAATTTTTTACACGATCCTTGTTCTCCTACTGATTTATGAACTTCAGGAAGGTTTTAGTTTTTCTCAACTGCTAATTGTACTTTTTCAAATCACCTTATTTGGCACCTCCAAGGATTAATTCTATATATTTATTACGAAGGGTTTTCCAATAGGAAGATTCATTTTGAATGGCTCGCCATCACTGGGTAGATGTCATTTTTGAAGGTGTCATGTTTTGACATTCGACAAGAAAAAACTACGTCATTACTAAAAATGAAACGATACAAGCTTCAACAACGCATCAGAAATGCTGAAATACACTACAACAATGGTGAAAACTGTCTAAGTTCGCTAAACTGAAGCAAATCTTGGTGTCGTGAAGCTCCTTCGTGAAACTGCTGGAAAAATTTGATTTGTTGAAAAAAGTTAGTAGGTATATGAAGAATAAAACTTTGTACGTTACTCAAGAACAATCGAGAATATTGCAGCTGTAGCTCGTTGTGTTGACGAAAATACAAGAATGTCGATTCCTCGTCGATCTTGAGAATTAACATTTCACAAACGATACGCTGTTACACCGCATTTTTCACAAAGACTTAGTTTTTATTGTTTTTAAAATTCAGTTAATAAGAACTCAATGCGGTCAATCACCATCAACGTTATATCTTAGCTGATTGGGTCCTTGAAATGTATCGTGAGATTGAAAAAATCCCAAAAAAGTCCGGAGTACTGTGCGATATCGCTAGATAATAGACTATCCCTTAGACTAAGGAAATGAAGGACATATTACTATTAGTCAGCAATATATTTTATTCAGTACAGGAGTTCGTTTCGTTTTGGAAAACATAACTTTTCATCTGTCTTTTTTGGGCATACACTTAGTGTTCTACTACTATTTATTTATAAGTATAATCTAAATGTGTACTATTTATACAGTATGGCTACATTTGCAAACACTTTCTTTTTATTGTTTGAAAATTTCAACTCACAAATAGTATTTTGTCCATATGCACTCAGTTTATTGTTTTGTCAATGCCTACACTTGATTTGTTGTTTTATCTATACACTTAATTTCATTTATTTATTTTATCTATACACTTAATATATTATTTTATATTTTTATATGTTCTATTGATTGATTATTTTATCTCATACACCTTATTTATAATTTTATCTATACTCTAAATCCATTGAATATGCATTTCACTTAGACTGCTTTTGCAACAATACTCCCTATCTAATTCTGTTTTAGTGTTGTTCTGAGTTTTGTGATATTTTGTACATTTGTAATTTTTGTATTTTTCATTATAGTTATGACCTGTGTAAACACTTCATGAAATTGTAAGGACACCAATAGTCAAAATCATCTGGATTTTCAACGGAAAATTAATTTCAGGGATAATTTTCTCCTCGGAGGCTACAATAATAGGCAGAATTTTCGCATTTGAGGATCAAAAAATCCAAGAATGATTGTTGAAAAGCCGCTCCATCCTCAACGTGTTACTCTTTGTTGAGGTTTTTGTGCTGGTAGTGTGAATGGAGCTTACTTATTCGAAAATGAGGCTGGTGCAATTGTAAATGGATTGCGCTACCTAGCTATTATAATGATTTTTTTACAGACAGATTGAAAGGAATTAATGTGGACGATGTTTATTTTCAACAAGACGTAGCTACATGTCACGAAAGCAACGAAACAATCGCAATTTTGCAAGAAAAGTTTCCTTGCCGTGTTATTTATCGAAAAGGTGACCACAATTGGCCATCAGCGAGATATTCTGATTTAACACTTCAAGACTTTTTTGGGGTCACGGGAAAGATAAGGTCTATGCAAACGTTCCACAATCGATTCAAGACGATTGAATAGTAAATAGTGAACATATTTCATCGATCAAAGACAATTTATAGTTATTTAGAAACTGAAATATGGTACGTATAAACTCTTAAGGTTTGTGATGCTTCTAAGTTGTTTTGTATGATTCCATAATTTTTCAATGATTTGATTAATTTTTAACCCATTACGCAGAAGTCTGAAGTTACGTTTATATAACGGGTGTTTTTTTTCGAGGTATATAACTTTAAGTTGGCATTACTGTTCAAGATGGCGACCGATTTGACAGCTGTCAAGTGATTTATTCTCAGTTTGGTTTGGCACTTCATCATGAATTGACTCACAACTGAACAACGCTTGCAAATAGTGCAATTTTATTTCGAAAATAATGATTCTGTGCGGAATACGTATCACGCACTACTGATTGAATGGCTACGTCAACAAACGAAACTGCCGCATTTGGAGTGAAGCTAATCCTCAAGTGTATGTCGAAAGACCGTAACATCCAGAAAAACTGACTTTTTGGTGCGCTTTATGGGCTGGTGGAATCATTGGTCCGTACTTCTTCAAAAACGATGATGGCTTGAACGTTACAGTCAATGGTGATCGGTATAGAGCCATGATTACTAACTTTTTCATTCCTGAATTGAACAACCATGATGTCCAGGAGCTGTGGTTCCAACAAGACGGCGCAACATGTCACACAGCTCGTGCCCCAATCGATTTATTGAAAGACACGTTTGGTGACCGCCTGATTTCACGTTTTGGACCTGTGAATTGGCCTCCAAGATCTTGTGATTTAACACCGCTAGACTACTTTCTGTGGGGCTATGTAAAGTCATTGATCTATGCGGATAAGCCACAAACCCTTGACCATTTGGAAGACGACATTCGCCGTGTTATTGCCGATATACGGCCACAAATGTTGAAAAAAGTCGTCGAAAATTGGACGTCCAGATTGGACTACATCCGAGCCAGCCGTAACGGTTATATGCCAGAAATCATATTTAAAATGTAATGCCACAAGATTATTTTGCGGATAAATTAAATCCATGTCAATCGAATAATCCATCGTTGTTTTATTGCAATTTAAAGTTCTATAGCTCTAAAAAGAACACCCTTTAGAAGTGCTATTTTAGTTTCATTGAATACCATTAACTCTTAAACACGAAGCATTACCATAAGTCATTTTACTAACGAAACGTTCACATTTATTGTGTTATTTTGTTAGTGAATATGAGAACACCTATATCGAAAGTTTCAATAATTAAATTTTTTTGAATGAAATGTATTATTTTTGAGACATCGGAAACATATTTTTATAATACTATTACCGCGATGTCTTTCACCTTGCAATCAGAAACATGACCTACCTTCTTGGCGATAGATACTTCAGAGTAATTCAGAAAGCTGCCAGATACAACAATGGATATTTTCATTATTTTCCGGCCTATACATTTCAAAAATGAATTGCATGCTCTATAGTCAGGTTTGAATCGTGAAAATTTTGCTGACAGACTGAATAGAGTTATTAACCAATTTTTCTCGCTCATTAGTATTCAGTTTTGGTATTTGAGGCGTGTGAATAGAAGTAACACCATTAACTACTTGAAAACATAATTACTAGTCACATAAAAATGACTGAAGCACTAGCAAATTTAACTACATTCATATATTCATGACATCTTCATAACAAAGGTAGGAAGTGTGAAATTTATGACATTTATACATGTCATAAAATGATGAAGAAACAAATATTGACTTCTAGAATGCATATTCATGATGAGTACTTCGCATAACTAGACCTAACAAAGTAGGAATACGTCTTGTTATGATTTTGAGAAAGCAAAAAGTCAATAAAAACAAATTCTGAAGAAGACGTCAGAGTTTATTCATTAGTTGCTGCCCATTCAGTCTCATCCATTCTCATGAATATTGAGAAATACAATGAAACACCTTGATTCACTGTTGGTATTGATTTAGATATTATACTTCACTCTCAAAGTTCATCTAGAATCATCAATATAACATAAAAACTTAAGTAAGAGCTTTTGCGGGATTGCCCACAAAAGTTTTTTCACGGAATTTAAAGCATCAACATTCAAACCGTTATTCAACAGCATGTTTTCTTTTCAAAATTTATTATGGAACATACCTACTTATCAAAACTTTCTAGTATTTTTCTTCAATGAACTCGATTCAGTCTAATGTATCTATGAAATTTCTATGAAAATCTGAAGTAATATTTACTTTATTTGCCTTCATTTTCAAAATATGTGACCCAAAGATAATAACAAAGTAAATACTAAATAATCCTGCCGAATGACATTGCAAGAACATATAGTATTACGTTTCACTTTTACATATAGAAAGAATGAAGGATGACTGTTATGGTGACCCATGTTCAAACGTTGATTTTATACATATGACATAAATCTAGGAATGCTCTAATGCCTAAATTAGTGGTTCAAACGGAAAAAAGCACCTTCCTTTTACACGAAATTCATCTGACATAGACATTTCAAATCAATATTTTCATTATGTGATATGTTGATTTTGAATGTAAATCTACAAGGTGATTTTGTTTTAGAACAGTGATCGCTTCTTTCATCCAGAACATTTTTGTGATGGGCAACTGGTAATTTACAGAAAAAAAATTTGGTCTAGTAGTACACTTTTTGGTTTTGTACTATCTGCAACTGATTTCGAGAGAAAAAAATTCAAACATTTCTCTAATTATTCTCAGTAAAATCTAAATTAGTATAAAGATCCAATAAGTAAGCTGTGATGAACAAATGAATTATAAGTTTTGGTACTTATTTACCAAATCTGTAATGAAGAATAATACAGATTAGATAAACTGGTATCATCATCACAAAAAAGTAGGACTACAGGGAACAACCTGAATCTCGAAAACCAAGTTTTTGTGGGACCATGTTCATACAACTTTTTTCTGGAAATTAACCAAGGAATCTCTCATTTTACTTTCTACCTCCAATTTAGGAACAACCTGTTCATCTTCTTTATTCTGATGTGACAATAGGATTTTAAAAATATCAAGATATGCTTCATATACTTAAAATGAGAATTTATTTTTATATTATTGTGTGTAAATTAAAAAAATGGAGGCACCTCTAGACACGAGTTTGAAGCTGAAATTGAAAATCATAATTTTCGAAATATAAGAAACGAAAATAAAAGAAATTTCTGGATTAATAGAGAGGATAATATGCCCTCTAGAGGGTGCCTGTAGATCCACAAAGAGTTCATCTCTACTATGAAATTCATTTCAACCATGAACTCTGCTTCGAACATCCCAGGCATGCTTAATAGGATTTAAATCAGGTGACTGAGCTGGCAATGCCAAAGTCTGAATTCCGTATAATTGGTTGTTCAGACCACACTGTGCAGATAGGCATTGTCATGAATGATGAGAATTGCAACAACATAATGAATAACAGGTTAAAGAATATGTTGTATTCAGAAACCCTTTCAGCAAAATGAAATTCCACCCATACCATAATAATTCTATCAGTTCTTACTAATATTCCCATTTGTCGAAAAACCTACAGGAATAAATGTCTAAGAAAACAAAAACTGAATTATAAAAATATGGTTACATATAGTTTTTCAATAAAAAAACCCACTAGACCACGGCTAAAAAGTCTGGAATTTTCAAATCCTGTCAAAAAATTTAAGATAAATTTCCATTCATTTCAATGAAAATTCAGTGAATAAATGAAAATAATGTATAACTCTCGTACATCCAAAAGCTCGTGGAAGAATATCAATACCCTCTGCACATAAATAACTGTTATTCACCCTAAACTTTGCAGCTTAAGTATGTACCTATTCGTTTATTTTTGTTGTATTCATTTGTCCCTTTATCACCATGTATTGATGATTTCTCTTGATCATGTTGTAGACCAATTTTTATCGATATTTAAGATCACTTTTATTGTCCTATGTCTATCATTTTAACTTTTAAATCATGAATTATTTATTATTTTAAGTGTATTCCTATTCATATATTGAAAGGGAAAATATACCTAACTCAACTTCAAGCAGAACATCGACATAAGAGCGAAATGAGTTTTCGTTTTATTGATCCTTCATTCCCTCAAATGTTCACAGTATAGAAATACCCATTCTCTAAGAATTTTCTTTTTTTCATCTAGAAAATTCTTTCAATTTGCTTGGCCTTGACCTAATTCAATAAATGTTCGTTAAAGAATTGTGAAAAATTCTCAAGAGCTTCTATTGGAAACTTAAGACACTCTTTGCATGAAATGTGGTGAAAAATTTATAAGCTAACAGAAGATTTATTTTGTTGATAGATCTGCATAGCAGATAGATCCGTCGTAAAACTCGGAAAATGTTATTAGCATGGAATTTAGAGGAAAATGAGATATCAGTTGCGTTACCATAATCATCCAATGGACTTTTTTTTTAATATCAGGAAATCATTCAAAATTAAATCTTCCAAGAGAATTACTAGCAATTTTGCGCGAATTAATGAATTTAAAAAATTTCATTTCCAATTAGAAATCATGATGTATGAGATATTTCCTGACAAATGAATGAATTTTGATTCATACAAATGTATAATAAACCATCTGAGGGGTTTGCTATGTTTATTATCTTCTTTTTCTACGTTCTTGAAATCCTCCTGAAGCAGAACCGGCGCATTCACCAATTTGCAAAAAGCTTCAATATCTCTATTTCTAACTTTAAACCTGCTAACTAGCTTTTCTGAGAAAACCCTATACAGTAGATTGAGTTTTCGAATAAAAATTCGATTTAAATTCTTATTTCTCCTTATATTTGAGTTCTGAACGGAAATTATTCAAAATTACCTACCCACTTTCATCAAATCATCATAACTTCTGAAATTTGATATGATAATATATTATTGAAAAATGTGAGAGTTATTGGGAAATTATAAGTTCATTTAAAATTTCTGAGTTCCAATATAATGTTGTATATTTTTAAATATTAACCTTTTATTTCGATTATGGTCACCATTTTGTGCTGAAAATAAGCATGTTGGGGTTTGAGACAATCATCTTTCTCCCTAGAATATCAAATTCAAATCTTTACAACTTCCGGTTACACCGGAAACAGACTACTACTTTCTATTTCAAATGGCACACCCAGTATATCATTGCATCACTAGATAGCTTTTTTGATGACAATTCCAGCTATATGTCATACCATGAATAAAAACTCAACGGTCCATGAGTTAATGGTATTCTTATGAAAAAAATGGTGGCGACGATGACATTTTGTTTCAAAAAAACCTTAATCATTTTCGATTCCGAAAATACGTAGTATTACAAACCTGTTCGCGGTTTGGATTAAAAATGTACAGGGTGTTTATCAGACGATCATGAAATTGGACCACTCAAATTCATCAAAACTCAAAATTTTCAAATTTGAACCATATTTTTCATTATTTCAGTCGATATAAAACGAGTGGAGGAAACTCAAATAAACCCTATACCTAAAGAGTTATCGGGAAAGAACTATAAATGAGGAAAAACCGCAATTTCTTATTATGTGGAGTGGTCTGTGACTCTAGGCAAACACAGAAGATACAATTCGATGTTTCAATAACTAAATTTGACGGAGAACTTTTGGGCGTGACTGCTTTGGCCTCATAGGATGATACCGTATGTTGCCAGTCTATGTAATGCCGAATATAATAGGTGAGCTTGGCTCTGGTTCCCGGTTGTTAATATCTGCTTCATTCAACAGTTTCCTGCATAATTTATCAATATCCATTCCCCAGCTCGAAGAAGTCACAATGAATATTGAAAGAAAGAAATTTTCAGAAAAGATAAGTGTAAAAATGCTCATTCATCAACGCATGTCTCCACAGGGGTTCTTAATAAAACCTTACTTCTCTTCTTTTTTTTTGTTCACCCCTGTATATAACAAAAAAAGCATGTAAAACAGGACGGCATCTGGACAGTCATGTTCCCGAGGAATCAAGCTAGAATTCTAAAAAATAATTGCTAAAATCGGCCAAAAGGATCAAGAGAAAAATGAGAAAAATTGTAGATTTTGTGTTATTTACCGGTGTTTATTTCTAATGAAGTTATTCATCTTAGGAACAAGAGAGAAGTCACGTGTTCAATATCTGTTACACGAATTCGTTCTGGAAACAAAAAATTGTTACCAGTTCCATGTCCAATCACCAGACCTACTAATTAAGCATGATAGATTTCTGCATACATTTCTATACATATAGAATGAACACAGAACTCATTACTCTCCTAAATACCAATAGCTTAACGGTGGTTTGGTCATTGATGTAAAACTTCGGCCAATACTCCTTTTTCACGTACAAGCCGCCATTCAATGTTGGATGCCGGCTTTGTGGCAATTTGCATTGTTGACTTTTGCCTAGCGGGAATCGACACTCTGAAAGATCGATCGGATATGGGAGTATATCTTACCAATTAGTGTATAGGTACTTATTAAAATATTGTTTCGAATACTTGCACATCTGAGATTCACCGACATCCAACGATTCGAGATGAAAATTCAGCACGCATAAATGAATTTCTAATGGGAAGAAATGAATTCATATAAGAAGCCATACAGAACTTTATCTTAATTTGGTATATGAGCATCCATTACAATTGTAATTCCCCAAGTAACATAAAATAAAATTCAGCTTTGATATCCCACCATAAAACACTGAAAGAGTGTATGAAAGGTCTACAGAAGTTGGCGGATATAACAGTGGCATGGATGAGACGTTGGAGTATACAACCTAACCCAAGAAAATAAAAACTCGTCATTTTTAACCATAAAATCAATGCCAACTCTCCTAATATAAAACTCGGAAGTGACACAATAACTCCAACAGATTCATGCAAATACCTAGGCATACAGATTGATAACAAATTGAACTTCAAAGCACACTTAAAACTTCAAAAGAAAAAAGCCATAACACGAGCTGGGCATTTTAGATCTCTTACATATAAAAACAAAGGAATCAGTATTAAAACAGCTAGTACCATATATAAAATAATATGCAGACCTTTATTGGACTATGGACATATAATCTTCTCAAATTCGACAAAAACAGCTCTGAATGCAATTGAGGTAGCGGAAAGAACTTGCTTACGTAAGATTACAAAAATGAGACATCCCAACAACCCACTGCACAATCCATCGAATCAGCTTTTATATCGGACAACGGGAATAGAACCAATACTGGAAAGAATGCAAAAACTAAGTAAAAAATTCATCAATAACCAAAATAATATCAACAAAATGGAGCCATTGATACAACATTACAGTAGAACAACTACACCAAAGGCAAAGTTACCAGCTTTGCCACTTTTCGAACACTTGGAATCACTAGGATGATGTTTATTTTTATTTTTTTTAATACTTATTAATAATATGTAATATAAAAATGTATGCAACTGGCTGGAAGACTGTGGTCGATAGCCATTTGATTTATCAATAAATTTAATTTCTCGCTCTCTAAAATTCAGCTTTCATACTATAACAAAAGTATAATTGTAATTATAAAAGTTTAGGGGTGTCTGGCAGGGGGTATTAAATGTCATAAGTGTCCGGCAATGTATGACGAGTTTTCTTAAGCTATCCTGAAGAAAGTTTTAAAAAATTGAGCTTTATATTCATTCAAGTTACAATTTTAAAAACCTTGACTACCAGACATTTTAGCGCCCCGGAAAAATAAAATTTTGCCGCCCTGCTTTGCCTTATTTATGCGAATTTTCTGTTAAGGAGTCTTTGTTATTCCTCTCAGGCATCATTTCAATTTCATATGAAATCGTATTTTTTGTTTAAAAACACCTTATCAAATATATCAAACGATGTTTTGTCGATTCCATCAAATGCATCTCTTCAATTTGGCGCTTCGGCAAAATGTCCGATATTCTGCTCCTGGCGGCGGCCCTGACTATTTGTTAGCTGCTAAAGTTACCACAACCGAAATTCTATAGTCGCTGGTCATCTTTACTTCCAGATTTTATAAAATGACGAGATGAGAGAATGAGAGATTTCTTTTGTAATGCCTTTTTTTCAAGTTTCGGTGTATTTTTTTCATATATTTCAATTTTTGTGAGTTTATAGGCTTGGCCTCAACTCTTTACCTTGTAATAATAATAATATGAGGCCCAACTTCGAAATTTCAGATGGAAACCCATCTTTTTATGGCAAATTCGAATTCAGCGAGAGATTTTACATCCAAATTGGTTGAAACAAAAATTGTTTCGTCCATTTTTGGGCTCTATGCAGCGTTATTTGTTCAAAAATCCGGTCACGTTCATTCAGATCAGGATGCAAAAAATCATTTTCTGATACTGATGTCCTTAGTAATTTTTCTTGTTGAATCGATTGCCCATCAGATCAAAACGGCCTTATAAGAGATAAGAGGTCCAACTTTGAAATCTGCTATAAAAAAGATAGGTTTGCATTTGAAATTTCAAAGTTAGGCTTCTTATCTCGTAAAAGGTCCTTTTGCACCCAAAATCTGATAAGCTCAATCGATTCGACGAGAAAAAGGACCTCAGTATCAGCATAGTATAAGGAAAGGATAGTAGGACAGTGTAGTGCTTTATTCGATTTTGTTGATGTTGAGTGCCATCTAGTTGTACTCACGTTTCACTCGAATTTTACTGAAAAAAATTGGTCCATGAAGTGGAGCCCTCTGAAAAAATCGGTGTTATTTTGAAGAACTAAAATATTTGAAATAGGGTGGTCAGAATATTTCTATATTTCGATATTTCTTCTGCTCTGTAATATGAATTTTCAACGATTTACGCCAGTGGCGTGTATTTGTGATATACAAGTACAATGCTAGAAGTTATCATAAAATCACTAATCACGTCCAGTCGTCATGAAATGAAATCTCTAGGTTATTTCAGGATTTATGAATGAAATAAACTCCATTTTGCGGAATATCGATATTGCAATTGAATGTATGTGAAGAATATTCGATTGATATTGTTTTGTTATAGATTAAGTGAGAATAGGTAAAATTTCTATTAACATTAATTTCCCAATGTCGTAAGTTCCAGTGAAATTTCCCAAAAGCTGTATAATCTTATGACAGTTTGTTTCGATCGTTTGTTCCCAATCTTTTACGATCCAACAAATCTGTGTTTCGATAAATTTTTGAATTATATTATGATTTCTTCAATTCTTCGAGATATGTATCCTTATACTATGGTATCAGAATATGAATTTTTGCTTTTTGAATCCTGATCTGAATGAACGCCCCCAGATGAACAAAAAACGCTGAATATGGCCCAAAAAAGAGCGAAAAAATTTGGTTTCCATCAATTCGGATGTAAAATTTCCCGCTGAATCCGAATCTGCAATAAAAAAGATGGGTTTGCATTTGAAATTTCAAAGCTGGGCCTCATATCGCGTATAAGGCCCTCTTGGGTCCAAAATCTGATGGGCTCATTCGATTCCTCGGGCGACATTACTAAAGACCCCAGTATGAGAATTCCGATTTTCCTCCTGTGCGCGAAATAAATTCACCGTTTTCAGACTTTTGAACCATCCAGTACATGCTTAAAACATACCATTTTTGAGATATTTCGTTTTTTCATGAATTGTAGTATTTTGGAAAACCCAAGAACTTCGAAACGAATGAATTTGAATGAAATTTTGAAAAGAGAATATTGAAAAAACGGAGATAAGTTCCCAATGACTTGACAATAATTAATGAGAACTTTACTGAGTGTTAAAAAGAGACGAATCATTGATGATTCATTCAACCGAAATCTTATGAGAACCTATAGAACTTCTTCTTTGGCGCCACTCACATATAAGGTCGTGAAATTCGTCCTATTAGGTCGTGAAATTCGTCATATTAGGTCGTGAAATTCGTCATATCAGGTCGTGAAGTTCGTCATATTAGGTAGTGAATTCATCATATGGGGTCGTGAAATTCGTCATAATAGGTCGTGAAATTTTTGCAGTTATCGAGGACATACAGCCGCAAATCTTCGAATTAGTGATGAAAAATTTCATGAAAAGGATATGATGCTGCAACCGTGCCCATGACAAAAATTTGACTGATATGTTTTCCATCTTTATTGGCATAATGACATAGCTTCCTCTTTACAATGAAATAAGCAACCATTGATTTCTTTTGAAGTATACTCCTGTTTCTTCATCAAAATGAAACTTCTAATTGGAAAATCATTTACACTTAAGCAGAAATCCACCACTCGATTGGAAAATAACGATTCGAAGGTGTATGCGAAATTTCGTGACATTACATAGATATGAAATGAATTCTAACAAGTAAGCGAAACTTCTAATTTCATTGTTTTTCTCCTCTTTTTTTCAGTATTGATACTGCCTGGTATACCTTTAATAGTCACAACAGACCATATTTGATTGATACAATCGCTCAAAGATTGTTATTCCATCCAATTATACTCAATAAAAAAAAATTGGAGTACTTGTCGCGACCGTTGCCCTTCAGGAACACCTTTCTTTCCGTTTCTTGAACGAAAATTACTAACGACCCATCGTTTCGGAGACACCCTGCACGCTGCCGATGGAAATATTAACAGGTCAGGAACCCAGAGCGAGCACATCCATATTCATCATATCGCGGCTAGCATCTAATCTAGTCGGCCATCTCTAGAATTTAATTAATGCATCTGCTGTCACTGGCCAGCGCCAAGACCGTTAAGCCACTGGATCTGGAGAACGGATTAAAAGTTGACTTTTGGGGTGGATGTCGTCTGTCTACAGACAGAGTATGTAAAAGGAATCCCCTAAGCATAAGGAAATATTGAGAAATCACTGATTTCAAGTCGAAATCTTTCGTGAGGTTGTTTACTCTTGCGCCAGTTGCAGCCTTGGAGACCACATATATACATATACAGGGTGTTACAACTATGACGCGATGCTCTATTATGGTTAAACGCTGAAATTTTTGAATTTTTTATTGACACAGTACCTATCATTAGTTTCCCTTAGACTTATCAACAGGTATGGAAATATACATGGTTCATCAAAAAGTGCGAAAAACCAAACATAAGTTTTTTTTTTATGGAGCACCCTATTTTTTATTGGATATTCAGATTGCATAGAATAAATGAACCCAAGTTTCTTGAGCTTCAAATTTACCGTTTTCGAGGTATGTGTTTCAATTTCTCATAAATTGGAGGGTTTTCGAAGAAACCTAATGACTTCGTAATGAAAAAATTTATTTGCATGAGATTTTGAAAGCGAATACTTTTCAATGAGATAACTCATTGATGACTTAGGTATTCAAAAGTTATAATTTCGGGCTTATTCCAAATGGATTAAAAAATAATGGAATCATGTATATAAGTAGGATAGACCTAAATCATTTATTGCCGAACAGTATAAAATTTGTTACCTAATTGTTGCAGAAACAGACAGCTGCGCGACTACAATTAATTAAGTTATCTTTAAAAATAAATCAAATTGATTATATATCCTGAAGAAATATGATGATTGCATCAAATAATTTTGAATTTCGACGAGCTTCTGTTGAAAGCGATTACCTGTATGAATACTAAAATGATTAAAGATTAAAGATCTTTACACACATGCGATCAATTTGAAACGTAACTGAAAAAAATTTTGAATTTTAAAATGAAAATATGATTTATATCCGGCTAGAAGGACCAAAATATTGGCGAAAATGATAGTTTTGAGTTGGAAGAGATGAGTGGACTGTATAAGCAGTTTGGTATAAAAAACTTTACTTTTATGGTTTGGTTCCTTGATTCCGTAGTGTCCAATCCTTTGTACACAACACGGCATTTTCACTGATGGGTTTATCATTCACCGTAAAATGCAATTGGGAAAAGAAAAGACTCTTCGCGTAAAGAAAAGGGAGAAAAAATATAGCGGCGAGAAGTAAACGATAGTTAAGTAGCGATTGCAATTCATAAGTGGAGAAAAATTGTCTTTCTTTTGAGGGGGGTTGTCAAAGTAAATTTCTGATACCAATTAAAAACGCGAGCATCTGATAGCAATGTCTGTTTCTCCATCACTAATAAAAAAAATATAGGTAGTACCATTTCAAATGAGTCCGATAAAAATGGTTGAATAAGTCACCATTTGAAAATCCCGTGGAGTCAATGATTATCAAAAAGTCAGTACTTACCTTCCTTCTTCTAGTACTCAATTTCAAAATCTCATTCAAACAGGCTAATTCATTTCGAAATCATTAGGTTTTTCCAAAGACCCTCTATTGGGATCATTCATTCCATGCAATCAGAAAATTCAATTAAAAGCAGGGTGCTCCATAAGAAAAAAATTTGTTTGGTCAATTCCTCTTTTTTGATGCACCCTGTGTATTTCCAAACCTCTTGAGAAAGTGGTTCTAATGGAGTCTAATGAGGCGAAAAATAATCAAAAATTCCATGGTGAAACACCCTTTATACAGTTATGTGGTCTCCTAGGAAGCAATAAGCGGATGAGTGAACAATTTCCTTCCACCTTTTTTCTTCGATATTCTACCTCAATTTTCTATTATTCTGAAGTCGTGATTAACACGAACATTTGCACGTAACTGAAAACTGTTATTGAATATCGATCCTATCCTAGATATATTCTATTCTACTTGAATAGTGTATAGTTCTGAAGATGTAAGAAAAGCTTGAAATTTGGCATGAAGCTTGAAATTGTTTTTCTCCAATTCTGTGGTTATTCCGTTCATTTTTCCACATCTTGTAGAACAAAATCGTGCGAGAATATATCAGAAACGCACAGTTTTCATGGTTATATTTTATTATTCTATGTTGGTACTCCGAACTTTCCGCCACGGCTTTATCTGTCAATTCATCAATTTGCCTTAAAGAAATCAGTTCTGCCAACCAACATTTTTCAATGCAAAAATCACTAAATTATATTTATGGAAATATTTCATTAATTTCAATGAAAATGCAATGAATTAGAGAAAATAATGTATAATACTCGTACAGAAGGCTCATTCTACCACTCGTTCATTCCAAAACTCGCCACTTCGTGGCTCGTTTTTGAATTTTGAACTCGTGAACCAATACCAATGCCTTCTGCACTTGTATTATAAATAACTATTACATATCAACAACTATTTTGGTCACAGAAATATCGATTTTTTACATTCTTGGTGAGTATAATAACTCAGTTAGCATACTCGCCTGATGAAGTCAAAATGTAATTTGACGAAACAATTTTTGTAGAATCAATGGATATAAAAGCGAAAATAACGTGTTTTTTTACTTTTTCATCATATTGTATTAAATAAATAAATAAATAAATATTAAATATTAGGATGAATTTCCGATAAGTAGAGACCGAAACAATCAAGAATTTCAACAAATCTTGTTCCATTCAGACATTTTGGAGGATATGTTTCAATTAAAACTCATTGATGATATAATTCACCACAATTGTCATAGTTGTCAAATTCAGCTAGTTTGGACCCGCGACTTTTTCGATTCGTTGTTTCTGAATGATAAATGATGAATTTTTAAATGTACCTAAGACTCATGATTAGTACCTACTGCTTCATTATATGCATAGATATGAGTATATCACATATTTTTTCAAATTATATGGTCAATGGTTTGCACATATATATGCTCTGTTCTGTTATACAGTCTCAAAAAATGACGAATTTTCCTTCACCTAGAAATAACAACTAAATCTATTATCAATACTGGTCATGTTAATAGGCGAGACTGAAATAGAATTTGGAATTCTTATGAGGTTATTGATATCAACCAATAGCGGATTCTACAGGTTCCCCAAATAGAACGATCCAGCAGAATGAATGAAACGAGTTAATTTTTAATGTTGAAAAACTTTTGTTGACCAATTGAAATCCTATCCTCTTTGATGATAAGCAGACTCTCAAATATATGTCAACATAATTCCTTGCAACGTGACATCGACTGTCAAAACTGAAAAAAAAAGTAAAATTACTTACCCTGACGTCGAAATTTCCAGAAAACACTACGGTTTCTCTATTCTTCAATTTTCGATTTTTTTCGGGGATTCTTTCTATGTTCTCATATATTTCCTACTGATTGATACTAACACGAAACCAACACATGGTTTAACTCATCCTACTTTGCTTTAATCATATAAATGGGCGAATATTCGAAAATTATATCGGATAATTTTTTTGAGTTAAATCTCAAAAAGGAAACATCTTACGGAAAAATATTTCGAATATAAGGTTAGCTAATGGTTTCGAGGGGGATATATTTTCATGCCGGAACCTCTTCCATTCAATTCCACCTTGTGAGGGGAGGTACATGGAACACATGTTTCTTATTGCAGATTCGTTTTATACAATTTTTCACGAATCGGCACAGACCATCAACCATCAACTTTTATTTCAAACATTTTTCCGTAAGATCTTAGACTGATTCAACAAAAAAAACACCCGGTATATGAAACAGCACCTCTACTGAGTATCGCACATGACTTTGCTCATGAGTATGGTGGAATTTTTGTTGAAGTAACGTCTAACTTCCGCTTTCAAGGCTTGTAACCTAAGGATGACTAGATTTTACCACGCAAGCAAAAGTCCAAAACTGTCAAATCGCAAAAATGTGACGGCCATTTCTTGGCCATCAGAACATCCATGGGTGCCCGCAGGAGGGGGGGGGCAGTTTTGGGGGGGGGGTAGTTGAGGGGGGGGGGGCATGGCCCCCCCTGAGACTTGGATTGTCTCATTTTTCAGCACAACACCCTAAATATAACTTTCTCAATCCAAAGAGCAAGGTAAAAAGAAAAGTAATGGATTCACAACAATTTTCCGGTTTTCAATGACAATCATGGACGCCTTATCGTTTTTCAATAATTTTCATTCTGCCTCCCTTGAGAAAAATTTCTGCGGGCGCCCATGAAAACAACTGAGTTTCAAAATCGTCATCCCATGTTTTGGATGAAAGCCCAAAGACATCAAGGCACCAAAACAAAACATCGTGTCAAGGATCATGAAGAACTAGGTTTCTAAACATAATTCAGCGAATGACAGGAGAAACCCCAATGGTTCTCGTGAAGGGGTGTTGCATCAACTCCCTCCTCGATTCCGATGGCACGTGGACAACATAAGGTGTTTATGTAAAAGAATGCCGAAACAAGAAGATAAAGGTGAACAGATGCTACTGGTCAGGACCGTCTTAAGTGGTGTAAATATAAGAAAGTGTATCAAATAGATCGATCATATTTTGAACAATAATTTCTTGATTAATTTCAATTCTATCAAGCTCGCATTGATATACTTATTGTTACTTAGGAAATTGTAGACTTTTGTAAAACTGACCGCTCTCAATTTGTAGAATTTCTGTTACTTTCGAATAATAATGCGAAGTCAAATTTAAGTATCACTATTAGACCGGCTTTTGGCACTAAAGTGGTTCAAAAGTCTGGAAACAGTGAATTTATTTCGCGCACAGGTAGAAAATCGGAATTCAGATACTGGGGTCTTTAGTAATTTTTTTCGAGGTATCGAATGGACCCATCAGATTTTGGACCAGAGAGTGAGCCCTGCAGTTTCAGGTTCCTAGCTTAGTTTCGATTTTAGAAAAAGCTTGAAAATTTGTTTTTTTTTCGTTTAAGATTATCGAGTGAAACAATCGGATGATGCGGATGAACCATTATCTAATTCGAATGCGCCCACGCCCAACACTAGTTAATTTGATATGAAAAATGAAGAATATTATGAAATAATGGAATGTCGTATGAAATAATATAACTTCTTATATTTCTTGAGAAGTATCAGCTGGAAGTGATGAAATGGAATCGTTTTCTTATATTTTGCATTCCATTCTGAGGAATCAACATTCTGATTAGGGAATTGAAAGGAAAATAATCCAGAACCCCAAGTGGCCATAAAATTCGGCAACGTAAAGGAACACCGACAAGCCTGATGAGTGCATGTGTTTTTTTACCGTCAATAACTCGTAAACAGCACTATGAGGGGATCACGCCACTTCTGGATATTTATGAGTATAATGTATAATGCGGACCTTTTATGGTTTTCGATGTTATTTAAATTTGTCGGTATTCCTTCCTGTTGTTGCTGACTGAATTGAATCTCATTTGGTACTTCGAATTTCTACAGATGTGATTTTTGTTGATCAAGCTTGAAATGCCGCCCTTGAATTTTGTCGCCCTAGGTGACCGCCTACCCTGCCTACCCCCTAGCGACGGTTCTGACAATGAAATAAACATCCATTGATTTCTCTTAAAATATACTCTTTTTTTCAATCAAAATGAAATCTCCTATTGAAAAACCCTATATTATATGATATATTGTCTTCTTATTGATAATCATTTCATATGAAAGGAAATATTGTGCGAGTGAACAATAATTTCAAAAGATATTCCGCATCCCCTTCAATTTGTAAAATCCCAAATACGGTCCTGTCGGGGTATCATCTAATTCGGAGTGAATCAACCAGGCAATTAGATATCCACGTACACGGGTCAGTTCCGTCTTTGACTTCCATCAGACGATTCCAAACTTCCGTATTGTGCCACACGACCAAAATCCGAAACACTTCCTGAAGTTGAGTGCGTGCGCAAAAAGGTACTTCTGGAAACGAGACACGTGACCAAAAATTCGTCCGCTCTCGACAAAAATTGGAAAGTGACTTCACTTACATTCTTTAAAAATGTGCCGAAAAAAATTGAGTTTGAGTGAACGTAATCCATGAGGCGATTCTAATGTGATATTATCAAGTTTCGTTATTTTTTTAAGTTACCTAGGAATACAGCGTTGAGGTGAGTAAAGTCCTATATCAAGAGAAACATCCTGAACTTCGTTGTCTTCAAGTCAGAACAAATCAAATCAAAAAGTGAAAAACAACAAAGATAAAATTGATGAAGAGTGAACGAGAGCTTAAAAGCTTCTGACTTCGCGTCAGCGCTCTCCTCAATTGTTTCGGTATCCCTCTCGAATTTTCTATGATTCTGATGGCACTATCACACTACATTTTGCATTAATCTTGAAATTGCTATTCTTCTTATACATAAAAAATCTCAAACCAATTGGAATCAAAATCAGGAAAAAATGGAATATTTCTTTTCCGATATTCTTCTTGAATTTTTTATGTTTCTAATCATGTAGTCAGCTTTGCTCGCATCTCGAAAATGTTATTCTTCATCCAGAAGAACATTTTCATTTCAATCGAACACAGTTTTCAAATAAAAAAAAAATTGAACGGCAAAATTTACGGAATATTTTAGTAAGGAAGATACAAATTTTCAGGACAAAATTATAATTAATTTTCCATAAACATCTAATAGGGCATCGCGATGAACCCCTTGTATAACAATGAAATATTATCATGTTATCTGTGTGGAACTAAGATATTCCCACACGATTTTGTTCTAGAAGGTATGACAGAACGAACGGATTCGCCATAGAATAGGAGAAATATATGAATGTTCAACAAAAATTTTTTGTCTTTGTGTTTCTTTATTTCTGTTAATCTACTGAATTTTATCAGAAGTTGCATTCGGATTCAGTGACGAAAATTTTGATCTCAACAATATATCATTTCTTCAGTGAATATACCAAAAATTAACAACAAAACAGCTTTTGTCCAACTTCATTTAGGAACAGGTCATATGTTCGATTTAATTATTGAAATATTGACATATTGCGTTCAAATTGTCCATAAAGAATAATTACAAGAAAATAATATTTTCTAGAATCTTTTCATAAAAAAACTCCAAGCAGTAAATTTTGGAACAGATATCGAATATCTGAGTCCAAATTACAGTAAGTTAATAGACAGGGTTGAACGGTGATGTCTTTATTTTCGTGTTTTAGCTCGTTCAAGCCTGGAGACATGGAAAATATTTAGAGTCGTTTTCATTATTTTCAAAACTTGGAATCTTTTGAATCATGATGAACTTTTATTAAGAAATTATAATTTTTCTAGGTTGTAGGAGTCCACAATTCCCATTCACTTTCTTGATTCATTCGCTAATTCAACAGAATTTTCTGCACTATCGAAATATTTTTCTAACTATATTTATCTTGCTTCATCTCACCAGAGGGTGGATTCAGATTAGGTGAGAAAGTATTTGACCTCAGGAATTGATTACAGTCTTTTTGGGTTCTTTCTGAAAAACTTTGACTTCTTGATGATTTAGTCTGTATTCCAGCGTTCCTCAAACTGAAAGACGCGTCCCCTAAGGGGGACACATTCACATGATTGTGGGTGCACAAGAGATTGAAAATATAATGATAATGATAAATTTCTAAAGAAAATTTTTTTTATTGAAATTTTATTCAACAATGACAAAGAAACATTTAAACGACTAGTTAATTGCTAACAAAAGCTTGTTTTAAGGTACACAATTTCTTTAAATATGGTTATTCTGAGTTAATTTTCTACTTGAAGTTTATTTCTGAATTGTGATTCCAAGGTAGTACAGAAAATTCAATTTTACAAGAATAAGACGTTGAAAAGGCAAAAGAATCCTAAGCGAACAAAGTTCAATTTTTGTAAGGTATTTTGTGAAACATCAATCAGTTGTTCTCCTTCTTGTAGTGATAATTCAAAATTTTTCGAATTTAAAGGAAGCGCAATAGCAAGAGTTTGAGAACCGCTTCTTTATTGTGTTTCTTAAAATAATAGCTTTTTATATTTTCTATTATTTAATCCATGTTTGTTATTCACTAGATTTCATCATGGAATTCATTAGGATCACCTTGTTGAACTTTCCATTTTTTGCGAGTGTGCACAAATAAAAATAAGCTAATATCATATTATAGGGTTTTCCAATAAGAGGTTTCATTTTGAATTTTCCCCTATCTGGGCAGCTGTCACAGTTGAAGCTTTCATCATCAAGTAAAAACTATACCATTACTAAAAATACAACGATTTCTATTTCTTGGGTGGATTTCTCGCAGCAAATTTAGCCTTGATTTCTAAAAAATTAGGCGTTAGGTGAAAATTGCATTTTCGAGCTTTTGGCTTATGCCTTGTCCATGAGAAGAGTGGTAAAGGAATTTCAATAGGAACGAATAATGATCGTGGTTTATGTAATCATGAAAAAATGATTTAATTGATATTCAGGTTCATCGATTGCAGCAATCTGAGTATTTTCAAATGTATCAGACAAAATGACATACTTACTTGTCATTTTGTCCATCGGGATAGTATGTCATTTTGTACGATATATACTTTTATAATATTTACGTATAATTTCCAAACAAAACTGATATCCATCTTGAAACATTGAAAAAATCTCATAGTTAATCATGTCCGCATGTCGTTGTGCCCGCATTTCCCCTACAATTTTTAATAATTCAACTGAAATATTGTTTTTCTACAGAAACTGAACATTGGATAAACCATGGACGTGCTGAAGGTATACTTCGATAGATATATCGATCACACTGTCGATAGAGAATTAGAGAGCCAATTTCACATGGATCCGATGGCCAGAAGTTACGACAACTATCGATCTTCAAACTGTCCCTCCGCCAACTTGTACAACTTCACGTCCAATCAATTGTCGAATGGTGCGATGAATTACGCGAAAAACGACGTGGTCAAATGCGACGGTAACTTGGAAAGTTACGAAGACAGCCAATCCTCCATGTTTTTTCAAACGAACTCGTGCAATTCCAGCTTGTTAGACGAGCAGGAAGAGCACAATTACCCCAATTTGAATCTCTTCTCGTTGAGGAGAAACGTCAGTGATAAGAATATGACTCCAAACAAGAAGAGTTATCGAGGAAGGAGGAAAAGTGTCAGGGACAAACCACCTTCACCGACCGTCATGAGAAGAAGAAGAATAGCTGCCAATGCCAGGGAAAGAAGAAGAATGAGCGGTCTCAACGAGGCATTCGATAGATTGAGACAAGTGATACCTAGTTTAGATGAAGAACACAAGTTGAGTAAATTTGAAACTTTGCAAATGGCGCAAACGTACATAATTTCTCTGAGAGAACTGTTAGAGAATGATATTGACAGATTGAATAGGTAAAACCTCCGTCCTATAACTAAGATGCTCGTTCAAAGTATGTGATTAGGAGTTTTTCTCCTTTATTTATTTATAATTTTTTACGTTCAAAAGTATGAAATCGGATTCCTCTGGTGAGAGAAGCTCAAAAATTTCTCATTCAATTTGTGGTTGAGCTTACTCAAACATTTTTACCTAAAAATTTGCTCCTTACATTTTCTGGCACTGAAGAATTTGATTTCAGTGGATTATAGAGTCAATTACCTAGTTTTTGTTTATGAAAGACATTAACATTGCTAGTAATCTCAATAATTCGAAGGGATTATGAGTTTAACGCTATGGTTCTGCTTCTGATTTTTTTACACACTTATACTTCTACCGTTGTACAAAGAATATTTTTCTACATTCATGCAAAAAGCAAAACTTTATTGAACTATATTTAGTGGAAAAAGAAGTTCTTTATTGCACTAGTGCAATAAAGTTTTTATTGCACTCATCTGTCATTCTACTTCAACGTGCTGTCATCATAACATAAACGTTCAAACCCACTACATATTTATCAGATATGCTGTGAGATTGGCAATACGTTTTAAACAGTTACATATTTTATATTATTTTGTATTAATGTTAGCAGCCAGAGATAAACAAACAATGCCTTCCCGAGTATTAGTTCCTGTTTCAATGCAATACATTTTCCTAGTGCTGCACCTCAATAAACCATTTTTTGCTTTTTGCATGAACGTAGAAAAAATGTTGTATGCAACTCGTGCAAAAATTGTTTTTGCACTTTTTGCACTCGTTGCATAAATAACTATTAAAGGTTAAATGGCGTTAAAATTCGATTTTAACGTTGATCAACTCCATTAAGCAAGAAATAGCAAAGTATTATCTGAAACAGCTGATTCTGCTGCTGCAATAACAACAGCAATAAAAACAAAAGTACCTAACAGCCACAATTGTATCCGTAGCAACCTGGATAACCTTGTACGGGTCTTCAAATATGTACAAATTCGGTAAAATCGTCCTTAGATTTTACCATAGGTATTTACATGAGATTCCACTAGAAACTGTAAATGAACCAGTGCTGCTACATAATCTACCTACTGGGAGTAGCATAGTTACACACAGCTTCATTATACCTAAACTTCGTTCTATAAATGTTTGCATTTTTTCAAAAAAACGTCGACAATAAGATCCAAATGAAACCATCTCAATCGAAGATATTATATAATTTCAAATATTGGATTGATTCGGTCTTCACTTGATGGAAATTCATTTTAAAAGAAATTAAATGACAGTTATTCTATTTCCACTTTCAATTATTTAGTATAACAATAATTGTTATATTAAATGTCGGTTATTCTATTTCCACTTTCAATTATTCTATATAACAATTGTTATATTAAATAATTAAAAGTGGAAATAGAATAGGTTCTGAAAAGCTGTCATTTAATTTCCATTATAATTATTTTAGTCACTTAGGGAGTCTATATAAAAGATAGATATATACTATTTATTCGCATAGCAGTCCTAAAATTGTGCAACAATGGGAATTCTGGCTGTTTTCTCATTATCAAAGTAAATTCAATGAGTATTACTTCAAACTTTCGGAAAATACTTGAATGCTATTTTTCGAATCAAAAGTTAAAACGTACACCGCAAAAATCATTGAAATTTCGAATTATCATTTATTGAATAAAGAATCAGCAGAATTAAAATTGAAAGAAACACAGCACGAACTTATTACATAAATTTAATATTCTTCAATCTAACCAATGAACCATTGGCAAGTCCAATAAATGCTTATGCTTAAAAGGCATAAAAATAGCGAGCAATTTAACTATTCATAATTCAAGGGTAATAAGTATCAACTTTCATCCAATGATTGGACATATGATCAAAAAAAATATCTGGAGGAAAATCAACCAGTAAGTTAGCACTAGTTATTGTCACCTTCAACGACAAGGAAAATTAGTCGTTGTCCTTCTCTAATCTTTATACAATGCTTAACCTAAATGTATTCAGATAGCCATGAAAAAAAATCTAGGTATTATTGTACACAGTAATTTATAATGTTATTAATACAAGCTGTAACTCTGTTGAAACTTTGTTAGTTATAACAAATTATTTCATTTGTGTATATGAATTTAAGAATTGAGTCAATTTATGTAGATATATTCACATGAATCCAAAGGAATCCGATTTTAATTTAAACTAGGGTCTAGATTTTCATTTATTTGAAATAAGTAAATATGTATATATATATATAGTTATTTTCCATTTGTTAATAACCCTTATCATTATAGTTATCTTTCAAGAAAGAATATTGAATAATTATTGAAAATAGAGATTCTCGGCTTGACTTGATATTCAAGCTACTTGACTTGAGCTTGACTTGAAATCAACTCAAGTTCAAGTCAAGTAGTAGCTTTTCAATGTTCAGTCAAGTACTTAATAATTAAATACTCAACTTGACATTGAAAAACTACTACTTGAGTTGATTTCAAGTCAAGTAGCTTGAATATCAAGTCAAGTCGTGAATCCCTAATTGAAAACGCAACATATTTAGATCATTTCTTTTTTGTGGTATACCAAAGTCTTGGTTGATTTTTTTCTGAAAGATAAAATAGGTAGTACATTTCAACTATGTTTATTAGTTTTCAATAATTATTGTAAATATCCAGGAAGATAATTGAAAAACGTAATATTACATTTAATTTGTAATAATCTGGAAAAAACAAATTTCAGTGAATATCTAGACCCTTAGTATGACTAAAAACAACAAAGATTATTTGTAATTTATATACCTATCTAAGCTTTATAGATCTCTCTGTACACAGTCGCAGCCAGAGGTAGGAGGGTTTGGGGCTTGAGCTACTAACAATTTTAATGTTATCCAATGTGCATTTCCAGACATTAAAGAAACATATAATGTATATATCTGAATATAAAGATTAGTTAGAGATAAGTTTTTTGTTCATTGATTCTTCATTTCATTTTTTTATTCTTTGTTCAATTTGTTCATCTTTAGTACCTATCTCTGTTTTAACATTGCGAATTGTTAAGGTCGAACCACCCCCTGCAAATATTCTGGCTACGCTACTGTCTCCTGTATAGTTATAAAATAATTGAAACCTTAATTTAGAATTGTTCTAGTCCAAATCCATAAAGTGTATCAATTCAATACCATGAATGTTTTTATAAATTTAAGGATCTATGTGTTTATATAGTTATGACTTTTTTTATATCGAAATTGTGACATAAGATCAAATTTAAATTTTTAAATATATTACTTTCCTTAGAGAGTCTTACTGAATCTCTACAAGATAGTGTTACAAGTATCTAAATATTTTTGGTAAAACTATAAATGTTTTGTTCTTGTTGAATCAAGGCTACCATGGTATCTTTCTGGGAAATATGTAACATACTGTCGGAACCTAACGTTACATATTATATTTCTACATTATTAAAAGAATTGTATAAATAAATTATTTTAATTAGTATAGAATGTCATTTTTTTAACAGGTTTGGTTTTTTTTCAGCTACTGGTGAATTAAAAAAAAATGATAATAATAGATACCTACATGTTAACTTAGATTTTTAAATTTGAAAATTTTATTATTAACAATCAATGGTAATTGTATAAAAATTTCGGGATCTACCGAAAACTGAATAACACCGAAAAAATTCAAGGGGTGATTCTGTGATGAAAAATGAGCTGGGTATTTTTTATAACATTTTTTGAAATATTCCCTTCCGGAAAAGTTACACCCCTCCGAAGATTAACTCAAAAAATTGTTTTTCTTTTTTATTTTCCATGTTTATTGAACTAGGGACACGAAACTTGATAAATATTTTTTGTCGATAAAACTGCACCCTTCGAAATTTTTTCAACCCTAATGTATGCTTAGAACAGGTTGGAATAATCAACCCCTAAAATCTTTTTTGTTACACCCTTTGTTCAATAAAAATTTTCCTTTTTATTCACTTAAATTTTTATCTCTAGGTTTTTTTAAAATTTGAGCATTTATGGGAAAAACATAAATGCGTTGCTAGCTCATGTTAAATAACATTTCAATTTAAGAGCCATTGGACGGCAGACCAAACATATTGATAGGAAAGCCTAAAATTTTCCCATTTCATGGTCGGTAGGTACAACAGACTCACCAAGGAAATGTAAGGCTTCCATAAAATATGTGTGGTCTGCCGTCCACTGGCTCTTAGACTATTTTATTGAACAAGAGCCAGCCAAAGTATGATTCTACGAGGCTAAGAATTTTATAACGAAAACAATCATAGTGAACAATGAACAAAAATCTGTCGACTATCGACAATACCTACAATTATAATATTTGCTGAAATTTTTTTTGTTAATGTTCGGGAGAGTGTAACTTTTCCAGGGGGAGGTTCATAAAAAAAAAATATACCAAATAGCCACCTCAATTTTCATCACAGAAAAACCCCTTACATTTTTTCGGTGTTATTCATATACATCCTGTCTAACAGTAGTCTAGTCTGTTTTCCACTTAGTGTTATGCAAACATTTTATAATAATCGGAAATTTTAAATTCTCGATTACTGGGTACGGTAGGTAGACGAGACCCTTTTCGAAGACGACGTAAGGTCAGGCACTTGACACTAGTCTTGGAGGCGCCTAACATAACTGCGGAATTTATTGGTTCAAATTTGTGATGGATGATGGAAATACATTTTTGCGCTCGATACTTGGGTGCACTATCAACCTCAGGCGATAAGAACATAACTTATAGGATGTTGAAAATGAGTTGTGTCGAAGTTTGTTGAGTATTTTCCTTATGGGAACAGAGAAAAACTTGGCAACTACGGAAAAAACCCAAGACGTTCTTTTTGAAGGTACGCCCATCGGGGACGAGAAATAAGTAACCTTAAGCCAAATCTTAGAAAAATTAATCAATAAATTTCGGGGAGTCGAAGACAACTCAAGTGGAGTTCGTCGCGGAACTATATTTTAAAGATAAGTAATTTTGAAGCGCAGTTAAGAGTTTGAAAAAAATTTTGTAATATATATGTAGGGTTTTATATCGTCGTCTAGGGGTTATATAAAAAAGGCCGCCGGTACTTAACTATTGTTTATTTACACTATGTACAATTCAACTTCAATTGAATGTACAGCCACTGAACTTTCGTCTATTGTCTGATTATTCGAGTAGATTCGTCTATATCTAACGTCGAATTATCTAACTAGCTGCGTCTAATATATTTGCGTCTATCACGTCGAATTCTTTAACCGTTTCCGTCTAATCTCTAACGTCGAATACTACCCTCGTTCCTATGTATCGTACTCCAGTCTCAGTCTTAAGTCTCAAGTACCTCTTCCCCTTACGTCTCCCTGTATCGATAAAAACTGCATGGTCCACCGTTTTAGGATTGATCGCGTAGTTCTCGTATCGTCAAGTCAGTAGCGTGTCATTCAGTTGGGTGTTAAGAATTCGGATCCCACATATATTTTTTTTTCTTTTCTTTGATTTTTGCACGGGTTGACAGTAGAGTTCATAGTTTGAAAGGTTAGGCAGAAACAAGATCGTTTGACATCATTACGAAAAGTTCGGGATACATTTCGCCACAGTGAAGTGAAAAAGAATTTCTGCCGTCTAGTTCAAGTAAAGTATATTACCATACATTTGAAGGATTATTCATCGAGGGTAGCAAGTTAAAAATAATAAATAATAATAAAAGAGAACTGCTATTTTAAGGCAAGTCCTTCGAAGGTTCATTTTTGTTTAATATTCATTTTCATTTTGTTAATAAAATTATAAAAGAGCAACTTATGCCTTTTATTCTCCACTAGACCAGTTCCCAAAGAAAAAATTCAGTTTAACACTAAGTCCTGTCCCTAGTGCGACAGGCCTTACCCACACTTTCTCCCTAAATAAAGGAGAAAGAATTTAATTAACATCTTTATAAAACTACCATCCCTTGATCAGAGGAAAGCCGCTCTTCCAATGAGCACAAGAGGCGGTGGATAAGTACAATTTCAAGATACATCTTGGTCGTAGAATTATCTTTGTCCGAATAATACTGTTCAATCTCTTGTTGATAACCAGACGCTATGAATGATTATGGTCTCTACCCTATGGTGAAATGCTTGTATATTGCAATAGCTTCCATATTGATCCTTGTGTAGTAGCCTTTGAATTTTGAGAGATTTTCTTTCATCGGGGAAAGGATACCTATGTTCATTGAGTGAGGATTCACCTTTTGTGTTCCCTGACTCTGGTTTGAATGTTTTTTTTTTGTAGAAGTGAAATAAATCACAGAGGTATCTTTTAATTGTCAGCTGTAGAAAGTGGATCGATTATATCCTTTATCAGTTATCACTTCTCTAACAAAAAGTTACAGAATGTTTACATTTTGTCAGTCACCTGAGATATGAAAAGCAAGTGAACTTTCTTCTTGAAAATAGTTTCGGGTGACCCCTCTTCTTGAACCTACTAGTCCAATCAAGTGGGTAGCCATTTCCATCCAAACATTACCAATTCCAAACATTTGCGCAAAAAAGTTGACCTTCAAATTGAAGAGTGGTCAAGGATAGAATAAAGCGTTGTGCAATATATGTAAAACTTTAATTCATATAAAAATAATATAGAAGTTCATCTATAGTTACAAATAAACGCTTAGACACAATAAATCACAGAATGTAAACAGTTAAATGAAAAGTTTTCACAAAATTCAATACAACAACAAAATACAAGACTATAGCAATAGCCAGTCACAGTTTCTTCTACTTTTTAACATTTGTAATCGTCAGTTTCAAAGATAGCTCACTATTGTCGTCAATTAAATGTTGTATCAATTTAAAAGGTATTTTGACATCATCTGCTATCACATCGATATATTTTTCGCAGGTAACGTCTAGCATAGGACATAAGTTATTCACTATCATATCGAGATTATTTTCAGACTTATCGAGAAGATGTATTTCATACTTATATTTGAGATGGTAGCTCAAACAATGTAAACTGAATATAAAAGGAAACGAAATGCCGTAGATAACAACAAATTCGAATATATGACCATTGTAAATGACAATCTTGAGAAATTTTCTCCTCTGAGACCGTATATTGAAAATAATTACTTCATCCAGATCCAGCAGTTCATGTTCCTTCCGCAAATGAGAAAGCATCTGAATATTGTTCCCATGCCATGGACACCCAATAATACAATCTTTAGCGGTGTATTCACAATTTTGCTCATGTCTCTTGAACTCTCGCAGTGGAACTGGAACGCTGCATCCCAATTTTTTATTTCTACAATGATAGTCTATGCTCTCCACCAAGTCTTCCAATTGATAATTTCTAATTCCTGTTGAAAATAAATATATTAAAAACCTATCTAAACGTAGGTCTCATTTAAAAGCAGAGTTTTATCTAGGGCGTGGCAGAGGTGGCACTTGCCACGGGAGCAAAGTCTGATAGCGCCCAAAAATATAAAAAAAAAAAATTTTGGACCACTAGGCGGAATAATTCGAAAGATCACAACTCGGTTTTTATGTATACCTACGTCTCGTAACGAGCGATGCCGAGGAATCTGGAAATGAACTGCTCCACATGAGTTAGGGATCTTGACTTAAATTGCAAAAAAAATATAGTTTAAATGAGATATTTGTGATGAAAATTCATATTGATATGATTTCAAGTTGCAGGAAATAAAATTAATTTTATCATGTAGGTCTGCAGCGTATACGGTTAAGAAAAATCGAGTAAAATAACGAAATTTTATTCTCAGAGAATTCAAGCATTTTAAGACTATCAATACAATGTATGTCCTCCACGGGCATCAATAACAGCTTGACATCTTCTTTGCATACTACACACGAGGTTGTTGAACATTTCTTTAGGAATTTGGTTCCATAAACGGGGCAGAAGCTCTCTCAGATCATTTGAGGATTCTGGGGTAGGTTGATGATCATCTAATCTTCTTTGGAGCATATCCCATGCATGTTCTATGCAATTCGAATCTGTTGAGTGCGGAGGTATTGGTGAATGTAGAATACTAAGCTCCTCGCGCTTAGTATTCGCGCTCAACTATGGCTGCACGGTGCGGTCTAGCGTTATCGTCTAGAAATTGAAAAGTTTCACCAATAGCAGCGTGAAAATTTGGCACAACATTGTCAATGACATACTCCCTATAGTGTAAGATCTGTGCGCCCGTTGAAACATATCCCGGCCCATAGCATAACACTTTCCCCTCGGACATAGCGACGATTACGGGGTATGCGTGAGATTGTCCATACCCTTATTCTTCGACAATCTGAAAATCGTCCATATCTGGATTCATCAGTGAAAAGGACACTACGCCAATGATCGTTCCAATTGATATGTTGCCTTGCCCATTCCAGTCTTTGACTCTTATGGTCACTTATTAATGGAACTACTCTTAATGGACGTCTAGAACCTAGATTCACCTCTCTCAAACGTCGTCTGATGGTTTCGATGGAAACTCAGACCCCATCTGCATTTTGAAGAGTATATTCCGTAGTATTCTACACGTAGATGTAGGGTTCTTCTCTCCGAAACGGTGATGAAACGATCCTGAGCAGGTGTTGTTTTTCATCGCCCACCAAGCCTTGGTCTTTCCAACACGGAACCTGTCTCCCTGAACCTATTCCAAAGTCGAGATATCACACTTGGAGCCTTTCCGCTACAACCTGAGTTAGGCCATCCTGTAGCATTCCGATAGCCCTATTAGCATGAGCGTTTGATGATTTACGTCTTGGCATTTTCAGAAAACTCGTTTCAAATCGAAGCCGTTGATAAACTGACTCCATTTCAAAATAAGAACATTCATGAAGCATATGCAAACAACCAAACTTCAGAAAAAAGGAGACCAGATTGACGAAATGTCTCATACTGATTTTTATTGGATCGATTCAAGTTGTTATTGAGTTTTAAATGATTTTACATCGATTTTTTCGAAGATTACATACTTTTCAAAATACGCTATCCCTAACTCTTGTGGAGCAGTATATTTCGGCCATTGTCGATCATTCTCGAACTGTCTGAACAACGAAAATAAATAAATGACATCCGAAAAAATCCGAAAGAACTCGTTAAACACGTTGATAGCCGCGAAATCCACAACCAATTTATCATGTAATTTTTTTCCGAGTGCTGACCAAGTGGGAAAAATAGCAAGCACTAGCAGTTAAAGACAAAGATAGGCTTCTATCTTATCTAGGGTGGTGGACAACAAAGAAATGAGTCCATCGGTGGAGTTATAGTGGAAAGAAATAAGTGTTTTCTAATTATTTACATTCTATGGTAGATATATATCGAGGGTTATGCTATATACTATATAAAGAAAAGTTTTTAAAAAAGCTTTGCTTGGGGTTTAAACGTCGACGATTCAATAAGGATTTGTTTGATTCGCCCAGTCCTCAAGCCACAAACCCATTATTTCGCAATCAATATAAAGATTCCATTTTGATATTAAAAAACGAGTATATTCTCAGAAAAATCATTTTTTCGTTAAGATCTTGAATCGATTATTGTGGAGCATTGGCTTATATCTCATCTTCCACGTGGCTCCGGAAAAATAAAGTATGAAGATGATAAATCACAAGAACTCGGTGGCCCATTGTGATAACCTCTTCTAGAAATAACACGAACAGCAAACTTTTCTTACAAAATTGTTTCGTTGCTTATTTGGGTAGTCGTCATTGATACATCAATATCTTCCAATGTGGCCATAAAAAATAATTAATGATAGCTCGGTAGCGCAATCCATTCTCCGTAAGAGTTGTGACATCCTCATTTTCAAATTAGAAAGGTCTAATCACACCACCGAAAAATCGAATCAAACAGAGGTACGTTGAGGGTGTAGAGGCTTTTCAAAAATCATTCTTGGATTTTCCGAGCTCCAAATGCGACAATTCTGCCTATTAACGTAGCCTCCAAGGTAAGAAAGAGCCAGATCACTGAAGATGATTTTTCAATGAAAATCAGCGAAGATATGATGTTGCTGGTAAACGAGCGGCTTGAGTTCTTGTGTTAATCGAACAGCCGAGAAGCCTTAAAACTTTAATCTCCATGCAAAATACTAATAATAATAACTACTCTTTATTTCAGAATCGTCCCAAGTTTACAACATGAAATGAAATGAAATAGTGTCAAACAAAGTTTCTTTGTTTCTTGTTATTTCCTAAATAATCTTGTAGGCAATAGGGTTCCATATCCACTAACATCGAGAATATTGTCTTCTTAAATATTTTGTAGTTTGTGATGTTCTTTGTTTCATTTGGTAGATGATTGTATAATATTAGACATGTATATTCTGCTTGTTGTTGCGTTGTTGTTAGTCTATATTTGGGATAGTTATAGTTCTGGGTTCTCGTTTCATATCTTTCTTTCAGATTCTTGTATTGTTCAAATAATTCATTGTTCCTATGTATGAATAGAATACATTCCTGTATGTATGAGCCGTATAATGTTTCTGTTTTCTTATGCCATTTTGTCTTCTAAGTTTGCTATATGTGTTTTCCATTTCATATCACCATCAATGTGTATAAGTACCAAGAAATTTTGTATGTTCTGATATCTTGAATTCTTGATTTTTTATGTTGATTTTTCCAGGATTTTCTTTATTGGAATGTATTGGATAGAATAATATCATCTTGGTTTTCGTTTTGTTTAGTATTAAATTGTTCTTCTCTTACCATTCTTCAGTGTAGTGCATTATGTTCTCAGTTAGATTTTTGAGATCAGGCCATAATGGTTGTACAGCTAGGGGGTTTGTTTCATCTACATAGTGAACATTTGTTATTTCTTTCCGGTTCTCGATCAGAGAAATTTGACTAAAGTCGTTAATATAAATTAGAAACATTAGGTACTGTCCCTGCTACGCTGCCTTGTGGTATCCCCATCTTGATTTGCTGTTCTTCAGATTTAATATCTGATCCATTTATCCGAATTTTTACCTGTTGCGTACGTCCATAGACCTAGACATAGGATTTAATCCATCTTAATGAGTTTCCCTGTATTCCATAATGCTCTAGATTTTGGTAGAGGATTTCTGGGTCAAGACAATCATATGCCTTGGACAGGTTCAGAAATATTCCCAATGCCAGTTCACAATTTTCGAAGGCTTCCATAATTCTTTTTATAAATTGGAATATTGCTGTTTGTGTTCATTTTCCTTTCAGGCATCTATGTTGGTTTGGGCTAAGTAATCTTTTTGATAATATGAAGAATTCCATTATTTGCTGGCAGAATGCCTGTTCGAACAATTTTGCAAATGATGAGATTATGCTAATGGGCCTGTAGTTTCCATAATCTTCAGGGTCACCAGTTTTGTATTTCGGTCGTATTTCTGCTATTTTAAGTTCTGATGGGAAAGATCCTTTCTGTGAGAGAGTTATTAATAATATATGTAATAACCTTAATTATTTCGTCTTTGGTATGTTTAATTGTTTTATTTGAAATTTCATCTATTCCACTTGAGATTTTATCTTTCAACCCTTTGATAATATCCATTATATGGTGTAATGTCGTTTACGGAATGCCTAATTCCCAAGATCGACGAGGTATCGACAAATATTCTTCAACATTACCTGCTACAACAGAAATATCCTCAGTTGTTCCTTGACCGACGTACACGGTTTCGATTCTTCACTTCACTTACTTGTTCCAACATCTCAAATGGTTCCACTAGTTTGATTTTTGTCTGCCGAGAAGGTGAAACGAAGACCCAAAAGTACTTTTGTTTTGCAAACTGTGACTGCAAAATTTTCACCATTTTTGTAATGAATTTTACCAATTTCAATGAATTTTTGAAGCGTATGTCGTTCCATTTTTAGTAATGGCGTAGTTTTTACTTGTCAAATGCAAAAGATGACTGCTATTCAAAATTGGTAAACCCTTTAGTATATCTAACTGCAGAAGCTGGACCTGACTACGAGCACTTTCATTGAATAGTGGTATATCTGCCAGCTAGGACTAAATGAAAATATCAAAGGAACGTGATCCGTGGACCGAGTTATCCGCCTAACGGGTAACAGTTGAACATTTCTTCCTTCTCATCAACCCATAAGCTTACAGATCTCACGAATGAACGAGAGAGAGGAAAATTGTATTGCCTACCCAAGGGCTTGCACGCCTTGAATGTAGGCAACACAAGACACCTCTATGTATAGAATAGGATCAGGTTGGTGAATTTTATTGGGGAACAGGCAGGCCCGGTCTGGCCAGGTCGGCAGGTCGGCGATCGCCGAGGGCCCCCGGCCGAGGGGGCCCCCAGCTGAATAAAATTGAACAAAAAAAAATTTTTGAAAAGATGTTTTTTCGCAAGTTTATTTCATTTAAACGTTAAGGTAGACTTCACCAAAGATAAAGAAAGCAGTTATGGACCAAAAAGTTTATGAAAGGCTTCTAGAAAATACTGTAGTTGAAGACTCTAGTGGACTTGCATTGTAAAGGGTGTTTTTTTTCGAGGTATATAACTTTAAGTTGGCATTACTGTTCAAGATGGCGACCGATTTAACAGCTGTCAAGTGATTTATTCTCAGTTTGGTTTGGCAATTCATCATGAATAGACTCACGCCTGAACAATGCTGGCAAATAGTGCAATTCTATTTCGAAAATAATGGTTCTGTGCGGAATACGTATCGCACACTACGTTAGCGATGAAGCGCACTTCTGGTTGAATGACTACGTCAACAAACAAAACTGCCGCATTTGGAGTGGAGCTAATCCTCAAGTGTATGTCGAAACACCGTTACATCCAGAAAAACTGACTGTTTGGTGCGCTTTATGGGCTGGTGGAATCATTGGTCCGTACTTCTTCAAAAACGATGATGGCCAGAACGTTACAGTCAATGGTGATTGGTATAGAGCCATGATTACTAATTTTTTCATTCCTGAATTGAACAACCATGATGTCCAGGAGCTGTGGTTCCAACAAGACGGCGCAACATGTCACACAGCTCGTGCCACAATCGATGTATTGAAAGACACGTTTGGTGACCGCCTAATTTCACGTTTTGGACCTGTGAATTGGCCTTCAAGATCTTGTGATTTAACACCGCTAGACTACTTTCTGTGGGGCTATGTAAAGTCATTGGTCTATGCGGATAAGCCACAAACCCTTGACCATTTGGAAGACATCATTCGCCGTGTTATTGCCGATATACGGCCACAAATGTTGGAAAAAGTCATCGAAAATTGGACGTCCATATTGGACTACATGCGAGCCAGCCGTGGCGGTCATATGCCAGAAATCATATTTAAAATGTAATGCCACAAGATTATCTTGCGGATAAATAAAATTCATGTCAATCGGATAATCCATCGTTGTTTTATTGCAATTTAAAGTTCTATAGCTCTAAAAAAAACACCCTCTACAAGCGTGTAACTTCAGAATTAAAAATTATTCAAGAGCACGTTTTCGCTGCCGGGGGAGGTTCTCGTCTTATTTTCTGAAGGGGGGCCTCAAATCAGCATCTAGCCGAGGGCCCCCAATGGAGCCAGACCGGGCCTGGGAACAGGTGACAAAAAAAGGAAATACGAAGGAATGAATTGAGAGAAAAACACAATTGTTATTCAATATCATTTCCTTCTGCTCGAAAAATATTCCGAATCCAAGGATTGCTCAATAAAAAGCAAATTGTGAATTAAAAAAAAGACACTTCGGATTCGAATCTTTAACACTAAGTCAACGCGTATGTCCCTAGGCTAATCAAGTGTGATGGAAAACTAAATTGTGGTGCTGATAATCAACACCATAAAAACTCTAGCAGAAATCCAGAAAAAAACGAATATTTCAGTAGCAACCAATGCTAACGGGTTTTAATTTTGTTTGTAGATGAATAATGACAATACAAACTGAATTTCAACAATTTGAGCTACAAAAAATGAATGGCACATTTTCGGGCTCAATTTTTGAGAGAATTGATTTGGTCAAAACACAAGCTCATAAATTCAACTGTTTTCAAGCTATAAGAGAAAATTGGAAAATGGCGAGAAATGCAAAGTGTTCATAACTTCTTTTTTCCCTTTCGAAAATATATAACCTATTATAAAACAAGGAAAAAGAATAAGGACTTACCCTCGAAGAGGAGTGCTTCTATGAACAATCCCCTCGTTAGCCTTTCCACATTAACATATAATAGGTACACTGCAAAGATTAATCTTTGGGTACACTGTGTCCGTAAAGTATGGAACAAATTCATTTTTAGCTAAATAAACCATTTTAAAAAATAATTCTGAAACACGTCGATTTTTTATTTTAATTTACCGTATTTTAAAATAATAATCTAATATACAGGGTGAATTACTTTCGAGTAATGACGTCACCGTCATTTTTTTTAAATGGAACAACCCCATTTTGTCTCAATTTTCCGATTACTCTAGCTGAGCTGAGCTGATACCAAAAATGTATCACATGTACAGAGTTTACAAAAATACAATAGTTTTGTGTGTGCTCATAAAGTAACATGTAACATTCTTTATTAGTTAAATTAACAATATTATCAAAAATATTTATTGTATAGCGGCAATTGGTTTGAATGTAACACCCTGTAGTTTGTTACATTTTCAGATAAAAATGAGCTGTTTCCAAACATGTTTGGTACTTGTGGTCTAGCAGACAGAATATGAAAGAAATTATTTCTTATTTTTATACATTTTTATCAATCTAAAAATGTAACAAACTACAGGATGTTACATTCAAACCAATTGCCGCAAGACAATAAGTATTTTTGATAATATTGTTAATTTAACTAATAAAGAATGTTACGCGTTACTTTATGAGCACACACAGAATTATTGTATTTTTGTCCACCCTGTACCAATTGGAATAAACTTGTGATACATACTCAGCTCAGCTAGAGTAATCGGAAAATTGAGACAAAATGGGGGTGTTCCATTTGAAAAAAATGACGGTGACGTCATTACTCGAAAGTGATTCACCCTGTATATTACATTATTATTTTAAAATACGGTAAATTAAAATAAAAAATCGACGTGTTTCAGGATTATTTCTTAAAATGGTCTGTTTAGCTGAACATGAATTCGTTCAATACTTTACGGACACAGTGTATATAAATTTTTCGATTCATTGATATTTCTTATCAAACTATAAAAATCATCAAAAGTTTAAGTTTCACATGGCATTCGGTATTAAGTTTAAGTAACTATTGAAAATTTATCTCACTCGCTTTACCGTTTTTTGCTTTTCACACAGCCTATCTGCATTAAGATAATCTCCTGCCTAATTATTTCTTGGCACTCATTACCAAGCTCTTTTTCAAGTTCAATTTCCAAATATTCTCGACCAAAAATAGATTTTTTATATGTCCCTGTTATAGCTCTTTTATTTTCTTATGTGTATTAAACCTCACGTATTTCTTTTGGTATTCTTCTATCGCCTCACATTGTTCTTCGAATCATTTTTCTTTAGCTTGCTTTATTTTTATTTTACATAGTGTATCAATTTTCTTATATTCTTCAGAGTTGAAGGTCTTATGCGCTATTCATTCATCTATAAGTGCAAATATTTTTCCTATCATCAATGATTGGTATTGTTTTTTTTTTGTGGCTGTAGATTTGCTATGGCTGTCATTTTTATTCCGTTAGCTATGTTTTTCCAACGGTAGATAACATTTTCTATGTTTTCTATGGAGTTATTTCGTCTCCGATTTTATTTCTTCCTTCGATTGGATTTGTTTCCACTGAAATATTATGTTATGTTTTTCTTTTGATTTTCTGCTTGACTTTTATATGGTTAGAACAATACTCGCACGAAACTTCTTTTCAAAAGAAAAAATATTGGAGCACCAGGCGAAATCATTTGAAAGATCACAACTCGGTTTTATATATACGCAACGCAATGAGTGATGCAGAAAAATCTGAAAGCATTTAAAATATTGCTAGCCTTCCCTAGAATTTCCGTACTGAGCATTAAATAATCACAAGATTAGCAAAACGTAAATATATGACTGGAATTATGAACAAAAAAATACTATAAAAACTATAATGGTTGAAAAAAATCTTCGAAAAGGAGGGGGCGCTGTCTATTATATTTCCACAGGCGCAATGGTAACTATACGGCTCTGTTGTTGTGTATCTTAAGACTGTTAGTTGCGGAGATTCAGGGTGATTCATGAAAGTTGGCCTAAATTTCTGATATCCATAACTTTTGAATCAGCAGTCCGATTTAGTTTAAATTTTGTGGGTTTGTTGACTTCATACAACCCTTCAAAACGTTTCATGTAATTTCAATATATCCAGGGCAGTATTCCGATTATTAAGTTTTTTCCTTTTGACTGTTATCACATGAAATTTTATATATTCTAGCTTTCTTTTCAAATTTTTTTTTCATGCGAAAACCCTCAGCATCTGCTGAGTGTAACTGTAAATTCTATTGAAACTAGAAGTTAAATTTGAAACAAAACGACTTAACCATTCTGGAAAATGTGAACTTTGAGTTCAATTGCTGTTCACCAAAATTTAAACCTGTTTATTTCAATTCATAACATATTATTGGAAGAGAAATATAAAAATAAATTTCGGAAATGAAGTCCTTCAATTTCTACACATTTCCTAGCTCTCAACAAGATATTATTAATTGCTCTTCTAATCATATCGAGTTGTCTCTTACATCTGCGCATCAAGTTTTTTTTTTGCCTGTGCAGACGTGCAGCAACTGAACTCGTGAAGTGTTTTGAATGACATATATCGATAGAAGTTAAATGGGGTGAACTTGATGGCCATGGGCGGATGGGCCATGGCACAGGCCACCATTAAATAAATAGGTTTAAATTTTCTCAAAGATTTAATTTTCAATATTTATTCTTGCTATGAAGCAAAAAACTCACAGTTTACATTTTCCAGGATGGTTATGTCATTTTAATTCCTAGTTTCAAAAGCATTCACAGTTTCTAATCAATATTTCACGCAGCGTTCTACAACATTCGGAAAGGGTTTCAGAATCATCACGAAAGAATTAAAAACAAGACTGTATTTTAAAAAAGTTACATAAGACATGAATTCTTTCGTTTGATACTATTTTGAAAAGTGTCCCATTCGAAGTAAAAATTGAATTAATCACACTGAATGTTGTATTTTTTCATGACAATAACGATATTCCTCTAAAACGTGTAAAAAAAATTAGATTTCGAAGTCTAACGGAAAAAACTCAATAATCTGACTACTGCCCTGGATATATTAAAAATTCATGTAACGTTTTGAAGGGTTGTGTGAAGTGAACAAAACAACAATCATTAAACAGAATCAGACTGCTGATTATCAAATTATGGATATCAGAAATTTAGGCCAATTTTCATGAATCACCCTATATCTCCGAAACTATAAAATAACCGTCTTAGGATACACAACAAGCTACTTTCCTGAAATAACCTGCATTCATCACTAGGCAATAGTCAACCGCTCAGGGTACACCCTGCATAATCCTTTCGAGCGCTCGTTCTCGAAACAGATTGCTCTATAGTTTTGCCATAAATGAACCAGAAATGGTCCCAAACTCTCAAACAACGAGATTTTACTTGCTGACAACGAATGCCTTTTAAAACTTTGAAACTGAGAGTTTGGTAAATATCGTCGTTCGAAATGTAGTTTTCCTAAAATTGCAAACCGATCGAGATGAAAGTTTGCTTTTGGATGGAGTTTGCTTTGGAGGTAGAAAACCATTTTATCTAGTACCTATCTATGTTCCGGAGATTAGCGTGTACAGACGGACAAACATTTGAAACAATTCATTTCTGGGTTTTGTTAGTCTTCTTTTATCGACCAATCTTATTATTTCATGAATTTCTTAAATGTACAGACAAATCCATTTCTACTATTTCATTACTCAACAAACACAGTTTCATGAAATTATTACATGAATACATAATCAAACTAGTGCCACAAACAAATCAAATATTTATTTGAAACAATTATTCGGTCAGTGTTTATAAAAGACAAACAAATAAATGGTGGTAAGTTTATAATGTAACCAAACATTGTAAAGGAAACTTTTTAGAACAATGTGGTGTTAATGTAGGGTTATAGCCTTAGAAATAATCGATACTCACTTGTCATTTCAACCCTACAACTGGGACATGTTTGTATCATTTTAGTGCAAGAATCACATACACTGTGTCCAGCTTTGCATAAATATATTGGTGGTACCATATAATCTTTACAAACCATACATTCTATTTTATGAAGTATTTCTTCGTCTAAAATGTATTTATTGCTTGATAAAACAGTTCCAGAATTAAGTGGAACCTTCATCTTCAAAGTTTTCGTTTTTTTTTTTATTTTTCTGTTAATCAGCAATTCTACATTGAAATGATCTGTTTTGAGGAAATTATTCAGATATGTAACATCTAATATTATATCATTTTTATCAAAACTTTCTTCTAAAATTTGGTCAGGTATGGTTTCCACCCAATCTTTTCGATAGGAAACCGAAAAGTTTGAATCAGTACGTACGTCCAGCTGGTATCGAAAATATCGACATTCAATTTCATTCAGAGTAGAATAAACTGGAACGAGATATTTATTCACATGTTGCAAGTATATGAATAAAACCATGAATATATAATCTCCATCTTCAATAAAATAGAATGAGGTCTTATTGTCATGTAAGGAAAATTGTCGAGCTTCACGAAAATAATTTTTATGATATGTTTTTATATGAAGAGCCAAATCATCGCTACTACCCTTCCAATCGCATACTTCTTCAAGTGACAGAAGGGATTGGTGAATTTTATTAAGAGGACATTTAACATTTCTGAAAGGGCAAGAGCCCTCATGTGCTACAACTTTGGCGACTTCAAGCTCTTCCTTACATCCAAAAACATCATAAGAACATGGAAATGCAAGAAACCCAGCGATATTCTCAAATAAGGTTTGTGAATTACTCGTTTCTATGTTTAAACTTCTGGTACCTTGATTACTTCTTCTTAAACATCTGCCACAAACAAATTCCTTATCGTCAGAAGGAAGTTGATATATTGGAAAAACGGATAAATATTTTGTACAAATTTGACACTTCCAATTTCGTTCATTGTTTTTCAATAATTTCCACCATTCATTCATGTTGTCTTATTTATTTATAATTATTAAATCAACAAACTAAAAAGTACTAGATGTCTTTGAAGTTTAGCAATTTAGATTGCTATTGAGGAATATTATTTATTATATTTTGATCATTTTGTATTATAGTTATAGCAAAGTTATTGTTGTAAAACGAATTTTTGAGAACCTGTGAATTTAGCTTGCAGTCTCCTTTATTTTTAGGTTGACAAGATGAAGATACCATCAAGTCAAGATACATAGATATAGATATACATTTTTAAGCTCTTAATAATGGCCTTCTCAGTAACATCTCAAATCGATCTTGAGATGTAACTAGATAAATAAATTTTTTTAATAAATCATGTAATTGGTACTGTACCAGTGTCCAGTCTGTAATCTTTGGAACTCAAACACTCAATTATTCATTTCAAGATTATATCAGAATAGCAAATGCAGGTGTCACTACAGTTGTCAAAAATGGCGGAATAACATTTGTTGACATTCTCAGTTTGATTGGTGATTCTAAAATCCTGAAATGGGACAGGTGTTTTTAGATACAAATTGTATATTTTAAGTTGATGTGAATTGAGTGACCGTATGTATGATGTATGTATTTATGAGCGTTTTTCCTCCGAACCAATCACTCTACAATTTCGTCACAATCTCTGAAATTTTCCAATTTTGAACCGGACAAGGTAGAAAACGATAAGGACCTCACAGATCACATATCCGTCCATTTGATGTCCGGCTCTTTACTCGATAACTTCGAAAGCAAAAGCATAGAAATTTGGAGGTTCGAATCTCAATGCCACAGTTAATTTTGTTAATGCACGAAATTCGACTAAGGATTTCGTAAATATGGCAATTTTGTTATGTTGATTTCAAAATTGCATATTCGATCGAGATGAAAATTTGCATTTGAATATTCAATGTCAATTCGAAGCATTGTCTTTAATTTCAAGTTGATCTTAAGTCCAATAGACAGAGCAAAAAAAGTGGAGCCTGCTGAAAAAATTCCGAACTTAATGAAACTTCTACAGCTTGTTCGGGGTGATGTGCACTTTGTCAACACGAAGACCCTGTGCTAACTTGAGGAGGGGAGAAGGACCTCAGCATTCTTTGACTTTCCTAAGTAGTTTTTGACCAAAACGTTCATTATCAAAGTAGTAGAGAATTAAATTTTCTACAATTTTGTAAGCCTAAACTTTTTCCTGAATCAAATATCAATCGAGATACCCACGACGTCAAGCGAAACAACTTTCCAGGCAATTTGCTAAAACTACATCAAAAGGCACTTTGGGAGCAATACCATAGTGTTTTTTATGGTTTTCCTAGTGGAATAAGCTATCAATATCAAAGCATCGTCGTTCTTTGCTGAACCTCTCTACTAAATGTGTGTTTTCTAATACAGCCTCAGCACCATTACGCAGGCAAAATTTCTCTCCAACGACACAAACAAGATGAATTTTATAACTGAAGAGTTTACTGAAAATCAAGGGGATCCAAGTCAAGCAGCCAGTAGAATAGTCACAAAAACCAAAGGAGTTGAGTATGGAGGAATAAGGAGAATAATCTCTTATTTTAGAACTGTCGAACAGGATATATAAAGGTTCTCTAGAATGGTGCTAGTATAACCAAAGGGTAACCCCAAGAAGACGAACACATTTTCATCCTTATTCACTTCTTGCTTTATCTATATCAGTACTTTTTGACGTTTCCTATGAAATTCCACCCTAGCTACACTAGAGCCACCAATTCAAGTCAGTTCAATGGACTCTTTTAAAACGGCAAGATGATTCTTTCCTCCCATAGAGTTTAAATTTTGGATGTTCATATGAAATAAAAGGTAAAACTTAAAATATGGGTTTCTATTCGTTAAAAATCTGTATCATAATGAATCCCATTGTGAAACAAATTATGAGCATGTAAGTGTATTGCTATAGAAAAACCTTCATGTATTTTATCATTCTCAAATGGAGATATACCTACTTAACAGTATGTAATATACACCTCACTGACTATACCTCGGATGTCTAGAAAAGCTGATGCGTCCACACTGTCCTCTCTCTCTCGAAGAGGTCTGAGATAAAACTGGCGATTTTTTAAGGAATGAGCCATCTTGGATTTTGAGGAACTCATTAGTATTTCATTTGATTTCAGCATCGTTTTTTATGGTGCTCAGATAAAATTCCATTATAGTTTTGTTTCCATGGAAATATGATTATTTCAATATATAGCGCCACCTACAAAAATAAATTAATCAGAAGCTGTAGTTTCGATGGAAATATTGCTAATTTATTAAATAGCGCTACTTACGGAAAAAAATAGAAACTACCAGTAATACCATATTCTAGTCTTCAAAATTATCTTGAGAAAAATTTCATCAGAGCACATATCGAAGGAAATATAATAGTTTTCATTTATATACAAGTTATTAATTACCCTACTGCCCTCTCTACTACTATTTTCTGCGTACCACAGAATATTTGACTAGATCATAGACCTAATATCACATGATATCATGTCTATGGACTAGATATTATTTTTTAATTCTGTGCTTTGATTAATTCACTTGACAGGTGGACAGGTTCTCTGATACCCAAATATTATTTTTATTTTTCAGAAATGACTTTTTATGGCAACAGTTTTTTATGATGGAGAAATCGTTAGAAAAATATCTCCTGAAATGTTCAATTTGCAATAAGCCCTTATCAGTGGCTCCAATTTATCATAATGATTTTATTGGAAGTATATGTGGTAGATGTACATATGAAGGTATATTAAGTGAAAACGAAGGATCATCCTTAGAGAGGCAGATAATTTTTGAAGAAGTTGCAAAGCATTTAACTTTTCCCTGTTCTTATCAAGCCTTTGGATGTAAAGTTACGTTAAAATGGGGCTCTATTGAATGTCATGAAAACACTTGCCCTTTCAACATTATTGTTTGCCCCCTTTCACATGCTTATTTCCAGAGTACATGTTCTTGGGTTGATCAACCACTTCAGTTGGGAGAACATATAAAACGAAAACATAAAAATATGTTTAGTAGCCCACCTAAGATTGAAATAACTCAAAATTTTCAAAATAAGACCATTTTCTGGGAGTTAATGGGAAGGGTTATCATAATTTCATTGATTTTCAATCATGAAATGAATAAACATTTATGTTTTATTATGGGTGATTTTGCACCAGAATTATGTGATTCGTTCCTTTGTCAAATAGAAATTAACAAAGAAAAAATGACCAATCCTGTGATTATACAGCATAAGGGTGTACTACCATTCTGTGAAAATTATTTGAATAAACCAGAAAAGGGCTTCGAAATAGATATAAATCATTATAGAAGTATGTTGAGTCACCCTAATGAGTTAATATTAACATTCAATGTCACAAAAGCAGTGGATCCTGAGAAAAATGAATTTAATCAACAACTACTACAATCATTGGAATGTCCTATTTGCCGTGAATATATAAGACCACCAATCTTCATATGTGAAACTGGACATAACATCTGTGAGATTTGTTCAAAAAGAGTTAATATGTGTCCTATTTGTCGGGGCAACTTTTTAGGTGAGTTGATCAAAAAAAGGTGCTGGTCCATGAGTTCTGCTCAATTTTTGATCGAGTTGATTTTACAGTTGTTTAGATTCAGATAAACTGGCTGCTTAATGGAAAAACAAGGAAAATATTGTGCAATCCCATGAATCCTGAAGTTGATATTTGTTTTTGTTTCAGGTGGACGAAATTTCACCCTAGAAAGCTTCACCTCCAATCTCGATTATCCATGTGTAAATCAATTGCTTGGTTGCTCTTTTATTGGTAAAGCCCAACTTGTTCAGGAGCATGAACTTTTTTGTGAGTATATTGAAATAGAATGTGTGACTCTAAATTGCCAATGGAGAGGATTAGATGGTGATCTCAAAAAACATTTGAAGGCTGAACATATGGATGTGTTACTTCAGCAAGACAACACTTATGCTCACCATTCAAATAAGGATTTTAAAGATTATTTATTTCTTTATGTTGATGATATTTTCATTTTGAAATTATATTATGAAAACGGTCAAGATCTTAAGTTTGCTGTTTTACATTATCAATGTAAAACAACTAGCAGGTATAAATATGATTTCAAAATAATGGGTTTTCCTTCATTCAACATAAGCATAACTATGTCAGATGAGTGTCAATCTGTACGAAATTATAATGATGTGAGAAATGGGAAATATAGGATTTCTTTAGTGCCTTTTAATTTGTTGACACAATTTATGTTTGAATTTGAACACTTGGATTTCAAGTTCAATCTCAAATGTGAACAATAAAGCTGTTAATACATCATGCAGTACAACACTTATGGAATTGGTATGGTTGTTGATGATTTGTGGAGATGAAGAACTGCAAGAACAGTTAGTGAAAACACTTTTCCATATAGACTTTTTCTTCAAAGGATTATCACAAGGAAAAAGGATGTCTTTCAGTGATTTATTTAAAAAGTATTCATATTTTATCATTAAAAATAAATATAAGGAAAAAGAATAACGTTTTTATGAATCATTGTGCATTTTAAATTACGATTTGCATGAGTATTTGTTTTGATGAGAATCAAAGCATAGGTACTTTGATTTCAAATAATTTGAACGTTACCTCAAGCATAGTATATGGAAGAGACAATATTTTAATTCTTTAGATCTAAAATCTAGATCTACTCTAAAAGTATATCATCTTTATTTTAAACTTTGTAAATTTTTGGCTGAGCTTGTTACACAAAAATCAACCTCAGTCAACGGAAAAATTCCAAATGGAAAATGCAAGATGAATTTCAAAGAACCAATGTAAATTTTCTATACTAACATCTTTATATAAAAAGATGGGATCTTTATCAAGGATTATGCGAAAAATTGTTTGGATGAATCTATACAAATATATTATATATTATATTTTAAAAAATTATAGTTTCATGCCCAAAACATTTCCTCCGGTGTTAACTTAATCATAAGAATTATTGCCAATGTTATGCCACCATTTTTCAACCGCGCTACTGAACGTTTTATTTTGCGCCATCTAGAGGTAATGGTTCAGCGCCATCTGCTATCAAGGTACTTCTCCACTTTGAGCGCTCAATATACGCAACCTGTAATATCCTCAAATCAGACTACAGTAGCAACATCCATAAATCCATGCTGTAAATGACGGTCCATTCTTTATACATTGGGTGCTTTCCGGCCAACGTCAGGAGCTCCTCGGTACAGCTCCGAAGCGTACCAAAGCGCACTTGTAGTGTTCCAGTAAACAGGGCGTCGAGCCCTTGCGTTACCTTCCCCTTTCCCCTGAAGCATTTGCTGGACTTCGAGCCCTGACAGGTGTGAGAGAGAAAGAAGACCGTTACTTCGCATAAAGTACGAGACAGCTGTAGAACGCTGGTTTGTTTTCGTTGAATTTGACAGTTTCGTTTTGGCGCGTTCCACTCATAGCAAGGGCTCAAAGCTCTAGTGCGCCGAGCCCCGGGGTGACACGCACCTGACTGGAAAGCAGCTTATGCCTCAAGCTTAGAAAATAGATTAAGGAATGGAAAGTGAGCATTTGTGCTCGATCCCGAATACAAGAGAGATGGAAGTTTAGTGTCACCAATCACAATCGAGCTAGCCGATTGTGTGTGCGAGCCATAGGCGTCCTGATTTGATTGTTGGATGCTTTATCAGGACTCCTTTTTTCATTACTTCATAATGGCTAACTCATTAAACTGAGAAAAAACATTGACCCTTTTGAAACACGAAAGAATTTATGATTAAATCACATTGTAAACTATTTTTGAGCATGAATTGATAATTTCGAAATTAATCAAATCATGTTACGCTACTGCTATAGTGTCCCGTCAGACAAAGAGAGACGAATGTTGGCATCAAAACAAATCAGTTACGAGGTGATTTCCATTTCTCTTATGTTCTAAGGCCTCAAGGAACATGAATTTATTGAAATATGTTACATGTACAGAACAAGTTAAATAAAAGTAAGGACGGTTAGACTTGAAATCTGAAGTAATTTTATTGTCGAAAACATTACAATTATGTTTTTTCGGCCACTGTGGTACACAACAATAATCATTTCTTGCCGGCATATTACAATCTTCAAGAAAATAAAAATGTTCTGAGTAATTTGAGCACGAATGAACAACTCGATCAAATTTTTCTTCTGCCTAGCAACGAATCACTAAAAAATAATGTAATTAAATTGCCACACATGCTTTCAGAGGGTTACTAGCTGTTTTTATTCAGCTGGAATGCCACCAACTTCAAACTTGCAAGTTGCATGCCTGAAGTTCTCGATACTAGGTATGTACTTACTTAAAAAACATACAAATTTAGTAAACACTGCAATACGAGGCACATTTCTATGTTCGATAGAATGTTACTTTAATAGGAGCAGTAGTCCAAAAAATCGATAAGTAGACTACTCCGTCCGAGGCAGAAGAAGGTAGATTCGATTCATATACCTACCATAATGTGATTTCGGGGAATACCCCGAATATTGCTTATTCCAGTCGAGGGCTGCTTCGCTCTTGGGTATTCTTCAAACACTATAGAAAACAAACCAAGGCAAGTTATTTAAGATAGAAATAATGTGCACAAGTGTTAGTGATACCCCAGAGAAAATTTTGTATCTGCTTTGTACTCAATTCGACCCAGAATATTATCCGAATCCCGATCAAATAAGAATGTTAACAGAAAGGGAATGGAATCTACCTGATGAGAAGCCACGATGGTTAGGCTTTTCCTCCGAGGGAAAACCATATGAACTAAAAGAGGATGGAGTTGTCTTCGAATCAATTAAAAATGAAGTGTACTGCGAAAAAGCAGAAGTAGTTTTCAATCCCTACATGGAAAGAGCGTTTGATCTTAAAACTTCTCAATCGCAATATAGAATAATTGAGGTTTACCACGGAACAAAAGTCGAAAACATCGACTCAATAATGAAAAATAACTTCAACTGGAGATTAGCTGGAAAAAGTAGAGGTTTCAAACATGGAAAAGGCGTTTGTTTTTCAAGATCACACACTTTCGCTCAGATGTTCTGTCCTGGTTCTGATCGAATATTGATCAAAACCAAGATTCCCATTCGAGTTTCATGTATAGGAAATGTTGGTGATATTTTACCATCTCGAGGTTATGATACTGCAGAATCGCCTAATGGTAATGTATTAGTGAAATTTGAAGATTCGGAATTTTTGCCTTTATATGTTATATATAAGTAAGTAATTCTATCTTATCAACTATTAATGTCTTGTGTTTGTGTTGACTATTCTGGAAAAATCTGATTTTCAATAATATTTTTATAATCTTCGATAATTTCTTATTTCAATATTTTCTTTTTGACTTAATATGGATTGTCTACTGTGCTATTTTTTTTTTTTTTTAATTAAATTTTGGCTGCATCAACTGCTTTGGTTATAAGCAGCTGTAAAATGATATTATTATATTAGTTTAATGTTTTTATTATTTTTTATTTTAATGAACAAAATTCAATATGTATAGGTATACCTATATCTATTATTGAAATTTTAAGAATCACAATATTTTCCATTTTGTTCACTATGTTTACATATTAATTTTTTTTTTACTAATGTACAAAATAATCTATTGGTGAATTATATTTTTATTTATAATCTCCAAAAATTTCATACTTCAACTGTCATTTTTGTCTTTACTTTGTGAGACCAAACTCTGAAATAATATAAAATTGTTTTGATGTTTTTTCAGTGTTTTATTTTGAAGTGTTGTATTACTAAAATGTTTCCGATAAAAAATCAGTACATCTACGTTTATAGAATTCGTAGAATTTTTCATAATTAATCCTGCAATAATTCATTTGGAATCGTTCTAGCAATGTTTTCAATTTCATGATTAATTGTTGTTAAATTTTTGAAAGATTATATTTTCAAATTTTATTTCCTCGATAGCTTTCAAAATCCATGGATCATATTCTCTAGGTCCGAGGATCAATGCAGTGCAGTATCCGATTTTACACAAAAAATTTCATGAAAATATAGCTCTCTTAGTTTTCTAAAAGTTCTTATTATTCGACTTTTAGATTTTACAGCTTCTGAAATCTTAACTGTAAAATTTTTAGGAATTACATTTTTTCTCGTCTGAGTTCAAAGGTTTATTTTTGAAAATAAAAATCGAAATGGAATCAAAGAAAAAAACAATAATATTACAACTTGATTCATTGAGTATTGAACAAGAAATATATCGATATGTGACGAAAAAAATATGAAAATATCTATGAAAAACAATTTTAACGAATATCCCGTTACAGGATTCGTACTCGCGGATCAGCCGTTTCGAAATCCGAATGAACAACTCCGAAACTGAAAATGATGAAATTTTTCGGTAAAGAATATTTGATTTGGATTAATACTAGCAATACCTACATATTTTAATTTAATGATTTTGTTATGTCAAGTTTCCAAGTTTTTTTTGAATTTTGTTTTCTTGGTAGGTATTTGTTCTTTGAAATTAATGTTTATCGAGCAAGAAAAAAATATTTACGGTGTTCACACCTACTGATTTTTTAGTGATTTAAAAAAAGCTTCACAGAATCACAACGTTTTAAACACATCCTAAGAGATTTGCTCGAGATTCTTAGAGAATAAATTAAGAGTTCAAAATTGAAAAAAACTTAGCGGAAACAGGACAATACAATGTTGAAATCGAAAAAAGTAAGTAAGTAAGTTTTCAAGCCTGTAAAGACAGGCTTGAAAAAGGGCACTGCCCGAAACGTTACCTCATTATGACAATTCTATAACAAACAATAAATATATTCAGTATTAACCCTGAAATCAAATTTCACCTTACAATTAAAAGTTGACAGGGTAAGTAATAAATCAATAAATAGATAATAATTATCCCTTTGTCGGCACGAGATTTCTTTATGGGCACCCGACAACCTGCATCGGACGGCGGGCACCCTTTCTTCGATTATCACTATACACACGCACATGGTAAACATAAACAATCATAAATACCGAAACGACGGCCTTAAGTCAGGGGAATTACTGAAACTTTCGACACCATATGTAGGAAAAATACTACAAGTTACGCAGAATATTTAAAACTACCAAAATCTGGTTGCTGCGCTATAACAGCGAAAGACGGCGTTATCCAAATAATATATTTTATTTCGCAACGTTTGAGAGTCAAGAATTTAAATACTTAGATAATTAAAAATTGAGAAGATTTGTGTTTGTGTATTGTGTTTTGTTTAACTGTTTTTTGTTGGGATTAAATCAAATTTTATGAAATGGTAAGTACCTTTTCAATGTTCTTCTCAAAACTGTCTTAGATGATTTCATCTTTTGATTCTGTGATCGACATTAGTCGAGTGCAAAACTCACAAACAAATTCTTTAAGAATGACCCATTATTTAGGCTATCAGATACAAAATGAAATTAAATTCAGATATTAAAATCATGAGAGGTCAAGGGTCTGAAAATTGGGCAAATATACGCGGAAAACATATTGGTTTACAAAAACGTACACTCGATGATAATCCTAGGCATTTTTTGCGCCATGTGCTGCTCACAGCTTAAACTTAACTGAAAGAGATGATGCTAAAGTTTCAAATGAAACACTGGACTCTTTTGATATTGTACAAGAACTTAATATATATTTCTCTCCATCCACACAAAGATTGGAATGTTATAAAAGAGCATGATCCTCAGTTACATCTAAAACCCCTAAGTGATACTCGATGGTCAAGTAGAATTGATGCTAAAGTTTCATTTTATTCAAATATGTGGTAGTCTTTTAGAAATAGCAGAAAATGATACTTTTAACATAGAAACTAGATATAAAGCAAGTTCTCATTTATTGAATATTCATTCTTTAAAATTTTTTCGAAGTATAATAATTTGGTATGATGTTTCAGTCATCATTCCAGATAATTATTATAAGCAAAATGATGCAAAGTGTAGCGACATTAAAGTGTGTCAAAACTATTTGAAGAATTTAGTTGATCATTTCAAAAATTATGGATATGATAATGTTTTCGAGGAAAATCTTGCGGAAGCTGGAAAACTAGCGGCTGCTCTTGAGATAGAACAAGGTTTTTCTCCATTATATACTGTAAGACGAAAGTATAAACCAAAATTGTTCGATTATGAACACACGGATGAGGCACCTCAAGATCCAAAAATCGCTTTTAAAATAAATTTCTTTTTGAAAATAATTGATCAAACACTAAGTTCCTTCAATAGTAGGTTTGATATGATATATGATTACGATAACGTTTTTGTTTTATTTGATATATTCTTAAATGACGAATATCTATTAAAATGCTGTCATGCTCTACAACAAAAGCTAACTGATCAGGAAAAAAAAGCTGACGTGAAAGAAAATGATTTTATTTGTTTCTCATTTGTAAACGTCAGTTTCCAAAAACACAATATTAATCAAGAAAGTTTATTTTATCAAGTCACTAACTTGTAAAACTGACAGTTGACTTGCAAAATTTTTACAAGTTAGTTGTATTATTTACATTAGAAAATTTTGTTTTATCGTCATATATGTTGAAAATCATGGTACAATTGTTATTTCCAGTAACACAGATTTTTAATGATGAAAGTTGATACTGATGATGATGAACCATCTGTTGACTCAGAAACTGCTGAACTCGAGGACTGCAGAACATTTGTACTCTCCGTACAACCAAATAATTTGCTAGACATTTCGATTTTTTTGTTGACCGAATCATCTACATAACTCATCGCAATTTCGGTGCTCTTCCACCCTCCTGCACGCTTTAGTGCTAAAATATCTCCACCCGAATCCGCAACCATAGTGGCTCCAGTTCTGCGGAAAGAGTGGCCGGTGTATAACTCTGGGTCTTTCAAACCTAAATATTTCGCTATTTGCTTTGGGATACCATCAATAGTGTGCTGGCCAGCATTAAGGGAAATGCACTTTCCATGTCGGTATGTCACATCGACAACATCCAAAAATCCCAAATATTGTTACAATTTTCGCCAGCAACCACTGGTCATCAGGAGCATGTAAAAGAAATTGTTCAGCCTCTTCTTTACTTAATACCTTGGCCTTTTTTGGCGTATAACGCTCATTTTTTCGTTTCAGAAACGCTATTACCTTTTGAAATCTGCAAATGACAACTAAACGTCATATTTTTCAATAAATTTTCAAAGGAAAACAAACCTGCGAACAGGTGCAGTTTCTTTCATTTCCAAGCAGCTTTTCAGCATAGACCATTTCCCCCATAAAGTATTAGGGCTGAATCTAGCTGATAGTTGATTCAAGTAGACCAACAAAACATCTTCAGTTATACCCCAATCACACTATTTTTGTTTTGCCACTTTTTGAAGTCGTCGTATTCTCGCTCGTACCTTGAAGCTGATTTTGCAGGTAATAAACTTGAAGCTACATTACTGGCTGCCTCAATAATTTCTTTTGGTACATTCATTCTCGTTTTCGCCAAAACAAATGTAAAGAAAAATAAACAGACATGTTCATGGCAACGCTTCCATAGCTTACATAGACTTATGTCTATGATAGCTTACGACACTTGAGACAAATTATTTAGTTTTTTTTGGAATTTATCTAACCTTTTTACAAATGAGAAACAAATAAAATATAAAACAATACACGCGAGGTAACGGGTTTTACAGGCTCAAGGAGGTAACTGACTCGCCTGCGGCTCGTCAATTATATCCTCCATTCGCCAGTAAAAACCCTCTTACCTTGCTAGTAATGTTATATACTATATTTAACGAGATAAAAGCCCTAAGATTGTTTTCATTACCTGAAGCGTTAAATCCTCTTGAAATTCTACAATTTATTTTTGAAAATAATCTAACTTCCTCTCTACCGAATCTTAATATTGCCTTAAGAATCCTTCTCACTTTTCCTGTGTCTGTTGCTTCTGGTGAGGGATCATTCACTAAATTAAAAATAATTATAAACTATTTGAAGTCTACCATGTCATAAGAAAGATTTTCCGGTTTGGCAATCTCAGATATACAGCAAGAGATACTCGATAAAATTGATGGATTGATAATATTATAAAAGAATTTGCAGCGGCCAAATCTAGAAAAACATCCATTCAATTTCTGGATCTATCCTAATCAAATGTTTATGGCTTTATGAATAATTTAGAGAAGAATAAAGCTTAAGTTTTGAAACATACATTTGAAATGTATTATGTAACAACTGACACTATAAAGTTCTTAAGGCAATGAAGGTTGCTGATAGATTTTCAACCATTCTACACTAAATTCTTAACAAAACTTAAACATTTTTTTCCGATTATCCAGCAATGCTTTTCTTCACCTCCCCCCCTTTAAGGGGCGCCAAAATATGTTCCGCATGCGAGCTTTGATGTCCCTTGCGGGGGCCCTGACACCCAGTAGGTACCCTTTACAAAGTTTGGTCATCGCAGGAGCGCCAGAGGGGAAATGAATGGGTACCAAAGTTTGACTGATACGCGAAAAACCGTGTGGTGGTAATTGCTCTTAAGGTCGTTTAGACGAAAAATTCAAATTCGACTGCAGGGCCATCTGTGACGAATCGTGAGAAATGGTTCGTCCAAAACTCTTGTGTGTTTTTGCATAAGAATACGAATCTGCAATAAAAAATAGGGGTTCCATTTGAAATTCCAAAGTTGACCTCCGTCAAGTGGGAACTTGAATTGGCATAATGGACTCTCTCCTCAAAACTATCAACGTTAGGTATATTCGAAACATTTTCCATAAGATGCTTCGTTTTCAAAATTTTTGACTGATTCATGATAACGAATAACAAGCTTTTATGCTAATAGCATAATCGGAATCAAAAAAATTCAAGCATATATAAAATAGAGAAAACAATGAGTCAAGAGATTTTGAGCGCTTGTTCGCAAATGGCCCCTTTGGAGACCACATAACGGGTGTTTTTTTTCGAGGTATATAACTTTAAATTGGCATTTCTGTTCAAGATGGAGACTGATTTAACAGCTGTCAAGTGATTTATTTTCAGTTTGGTTTGGCAATTCATCATGAATAGACTCACGCCTGAACAACGCTTGCAAATAGTGCAATTTTATTTCGAAAATAATGGTTCTGTGCGAAATACGTATCGCGCACTACGTCCATTTTATTTTGCTTAGCGGTGAAGCGCACTTCTGAATGGCTACGTCAACAAACAAAACTGCCGCAATTGAATTGAAGCTAATCCTCAATTTTATGTCGAAACACCGTTACATCCAGAAAAACTGACTGTTTGGTGCGCTTTATGGGCTGGTGGAATCATTGGTCCGTACTTCTTCAAAAACAATGATGACCAGAACATTACAGTCAATGGTGATCGGTATAGAGCCATGATTACTAACTTTCTCATTCCTGAATTGAACAACCATGATGTCCAGGAGCTGTGGTTCCAACAAGACGGCGCAACATGTCACACAGCTCGTGCCACAATCGATTTATTGAAAGACACGTTTGGTGACCGCCTAATTTCACGTTTTGGACCTGTGAATTGGCCTCCAAGATCTTGTGATTTAACACCGCTAGACTATTTTCTGTGGGGCTATGTAAAGTCATTGGTCTATGCGGATAAGCCACAAACCCTTGACCATTTGGAAGACAACATTCGCCGTGTTATTGCCGATATACGGTCACAAATGTTGGAAAAAGTCATCGAAAATTGGACGTCCAGATTGGACTACATCCGAGCCAGGGACCGTATTCTCGACAAGTGATCTTTCAAAACGTATACCTACGTTCTTTCAGTGCTAATTACACTGAATGAACGTATACGTTTTGAAAGATCACTTGTCGAGAATACGGTCCCAGGCTCGGATGTAGTCCAATCTGGACGTCCAATTTTCGATGACTTTTTCCACTTGTCACTTGTCGAGAATACGGACCCAGCGGTGGCGGTCATATGCCAGAAATCATATTTAAAATGTAATGCCACAAGATTATCTTGCGGATAAATGAAATTCATGTCAATCGAATAATCCATCATTGTTTTATTTCAATTTAAAGTTCTATAGCTCTAAAAAAAACACCCTTTATATGCTTATATACAGTTATGTGGTCTACAAGGCTGCAATTTTCGAACGAATGACGAGAGCTCAGAAGCTCCTGACTTCATATCATCGTTCCTTTTTTTTTGTGATTCTATTGAAAATATAATAAACTAAAGAATCATTACATCCTTAATCTCTATTTATATCGCACAATCATCGATGAAATCATATTATCTTCCATTCTTGTTTTTGTTTATCTGTGCGATAACGAAACACAGGTTTCATGTTACCTATCACGCTTCGTCTAGGTCATTTCTAGCGAACCTCCACCTCTCAACCGAACAAAACTCCTTAGAAAAAGTGATTCGCTTATTTACGATCGGCAAGTAATAGTAGTTGCACGCAAATAATTTAAATATTTAAAAGTAAAGGTACCTAGTGCTATGTGAACAACACACTACTTTCACGATATATGCAAGGCAGGGGAGTTCAGTTCGCCTGATATGGTAGACAGTTTTGATTTCCATTGGACCGTGGAAGGTTGTCATCGTACGAAATGAAGTTGTGCGTCCTTTAAAGCTATCGCGAACATCAACTGTGCGTGTTGATTTCCCATTTCTTTTTCGATGTACGTTCGATCAACGTGTGTTTATTGTTTCGCGATTGTTTTCTGTGCGAAACTGATAAAATTATGCTGGTTCCAGAGTATTGTATGATACTGCATTTTTGTTGTGAATGACTTCGGTCACTGATAAGATACGAGGATCTTCGTCGATCGGGATAAAATCGATAGTAGCTTGTGAAAATGAGGGAGAAATGGGAAAAAGAGGATAATCCTAAGGAGAGCGATGGACTTCCAGTAAGATACCTTTGCTATTTATTATTTACTTGTTTAGCAATCAACATTTCAATGCTCATTAATATCCCTTTCCCAATAAATCATAGGCGTTTGTGTAGGTCGTGTGATTTCCAATTTTTTCATTCAAAGATAATTATTGAAGAGGGGTTTTGCAAATCCCATGCGGAGAATTAAAATGAAGTGTTAGTCATCATCTTTTAAATGCATTAGATGTTCATTATTTATACAATTTTCAGGAAACATCTGAAAACCATATAGGTATTCCATATTTTACCCCATAACGGAGCTACAGGGTTTCCCAAATTCAATGCTCACTGAGATCATCTCGAGAACTTGGACACTTGGACAAAAAATCTTCAAGAACCCCCGATCATTTTTTTCAAAATAATAAGATAACAGCAAGCAGATCATATATATCTTGATTCATTCTGAAAAATAACCGTTTCAAATAATTCGCTATATCTTGGTTTCTTTTTTGGATATTCGAAAAATTCTGAAACGTTTTTTTCAGTTATTTCTATGGTTTATCTCATAACAGATCATAGAAATTGAATGCTGGCTCAGAGATATAGAGAAAAAATGGTGTTCATTAATTGGGACTCCCTATGTTTTTCAAAGCAGTTTTTTGGGCGCACATTTATCGAAAAGCATCATCGGTTATTCAAAAATGTCATCCGTTTCAAAGATATTGAGTTTTTCGATTTTTTTATGGACACTTTATTTATAAACATTTTTCGTTTATTTAGAGTTTAAATTCATTTTGTGTCCATTGTATAATTACAATTAATTAAAATCATATGTAGGGTGTCCCATTTAATTAGAAATTAATTGTTCTTTTAGCAAAGGATCAGTTGATGTTTTTCAAATGGGACATACTATATATGACTTGATTACAGTTATACAATAATGGATACAAAATCAATCAAATCTTGAAATAAATGGAGAATATCCATATAGAGGGTGTCCCATAAAAAAAATTGAGTGGAAAAACTTAATATCTTTGAAACGGATGACATTTTTGAAAAACCGATAACGAGAAATGTTTTTCGACAAAAACTGAGTTGCAAAATATAAGGTGTCCCAATTAAGAAACACTATTTTTCCTCCATACCTCTGAAACGATAATCAATTTCTATGATCTGTTATGAGTAAGATATAAAACATAAAAATTACTGGAAAAAACGTTTTAGAATTTTTCAAATATCTCGAACAGAAACCAAGATATAGCGAAATATTTGAAACGGTCATTCTTCAGAAACGCCCTGTAACTTGAGAACGTATGATCTGCTTTCTGAAGTCTTATTATTTCGAAAATCAATTTTATTCACTTGCTCGAAAAGCCGAATAATTCGTTTATTTAAATTCCCACGTGTTTATAATTTATAAATTTTTTTTTCTTGTTTTCAAACTGAAAACTGAGATCTTTTTATGGCTATAAGATCCTCAACCCGCAATCATATGCAAAAAATTATAAATAGCAATATCGAAAAAAATTAGGTAGGTATCTATATAAAATGAATAAATATATGTTCATTACTAAATAAATCATCAATTACAAAAATAAATGAATAAAATGAGTACATTTTTAAAAATTCAATATAAAAAAATGAGGAAAGCACGGATCTGGTGTCGAGAGTTTTTTAATACAGTTATGTGGTTTCCAAGAGGGCAGTTAGCGCATGAATGGATGAATGAAATAGCGCTCAGAAGTTCCTAACTTCACACCAGAGCTTTACTATCCTCTTTCGATATTTTGCTTAATTTTTTTTTTTGGTTCTAGCAATTCGATCAATATGAAAATTTGCCGCAATTTGCGTCGATCTTTGAATTGCTATTTTATTGCATCGGGTGCCCCAAATTTGTTGTCTACTTAGATGATCTCAGAATTTCTTTGAGCTAGAAAAAAATGAATGAATGGCACATTTTCGAGCTCGATTTTTGAGAGAATTAATTTGGTGAAAACCACAAATTCATAAATTCAAACTGAAAATTTGGATTATTTTTATAATTTGATAAGAAATTGATACATCGCGTTTCATATTTTATAAAAGGGAAAAAAAGCGACTTTAATTGTTATAGAAATTGTTATGGTTGACATTTAAAAAAATACATGTTTGTATTATAACTTCAAAACAAATGGCAATAGAAAATAAATAATTACACCAATGAATTCTACTGAAAAAAGTGACTGTAGAATGGTTTGTTTCATGTTCATAGCACTAGTAGAAAAGAAGTTATAAAAAGTTTTCATTTCACGCCATTTTCCAATTTCCCCTTATAGCTTGAAAAATGTTGAATTTGTGAGGTTACGATGTCACCAAATTAATTCTTTCAAAAATCCAGCCTGAGAATTCATTTTTTTTCTAGCTCAAAGGCATTCTGAGAACCTCTCAGAAGATAACGAATTTGGGACACCCGATACATCTACACTCATAGTTTTTACTCGATAGAATCTATTGTCACCAGAATATTAATTCTTAATGGAATTTGGACAATCAACTATTGATAAAACGCATTAATCTTCTCATAGACTCATTTTCCTAATATTAATTGATCAATAATTGTTATAAAGGGTTTTCCATCAAGAGATGTTTATACCACGTGACTTTCTGCCAAAGTTTAACTACTCCTCCCTCCTCAGCGTTTTTCATATTCCAACACTTTTCAGGATGAGTGAACCAAATACTTTCCGCAATGACGAACTGTTTTAAATGAATGTGAATGAAAGTGAAAACCTCATAAATCGATAGTCTCTAATGTCAAACTAATTTTTGAACTGATCGCTGAAACGGTATAGACGGTTTCATTTTGAATGGGCACCTGCCACTTTTGAAGATGTCATCTTTTTACATTTGAAAAGTAAAACTACGCCATTACTAAAAATGGATGATACACGCTTCAACAACGCATTAAAATTTTTAAAATTCCCTTCAATTCGTGAAGCACTTTCTCTAACAGCAATAGTGAAACTGGAGGAAAAATTTGAGATGTTGGGCCCTATTCTGTAACTCGAATAGAAACGAACGAATAGTAACGTAATCTGAGAAATTGGAATGTTTCACTTCTTTCGCGTCCAAATTTGGTATTCAGTAATCAATTGTTCTTCTATCGGAAAATGTGTGAATTGGTCATGGAAAAAATTATGGAAAGGAAATGGTGCTGCAACCGTAGCCGTAGCGGCAATTTGTGTCTGATATAGTTTTCCATCGTTAATAGCATACCTTGCTATTCAGAATTAAATAAACATCCATTGGTTTCTCAAAAAAAAAGAACTGGTTTTTCATATCAAAATGAAACCTCTCCCTATTTTATAATCATTCAATTGTAAAAGTTGTATTCCAACTCTATATGTAATGAAATTCAAGAATTTTGAATTGAAAAAACGTCTTAATAAATTTACCTCCAACACAATACATAATATATGAAATAATGAGGATCCTCATATTTTCCATACCAATGTAATGAATGTGAATAATAATTCACAATGAGTACGGGCTCATTGAAAGGATATTCAACAAATTCCCGGTTCTATCCCAGTAGAGTGAACGCAAACGAAGTCGTTGTCACCCCTCACATTTTATTAGGCATTAAATCCTTCATCCTGGCTTAAGATAAACACCCCAGGGTAGTTGGCACTGTTGATATCCCACGATACAACAAGTAGGTTCCAATTTCACACGATTAGTACAGGATGTCAAAGGCAATAAAAATGTAGTCGTAAAAAAAAACTCTAGGGAGGTTTAAATCGCCCAAAACTCCGAACATAAAAATCTGTTCTATTCGGAGGGGACCACCCGCGTCCAACAAAATGGTTTCCAATTTAGGCGGTACCAACGGAACAACCCCATGTCAATAGTACATAACATGGGGTGGAACCAATAATCTAGGTACATAAGGACAATCACTCTGATTGGGCGAAAGAAAAAAAAAGATAGACGCTTAGAAAAATTTGGTAGAAGGAGGGTGACGATTATTCAACGATAAAAACAACAGTTTTCAATTCGGTAGTCAGTTAGAAGCTCGAGGGTAGAGAGTAAAAGTTAGAAGTTCGAGGGTAGAGAGTAAAAGTTCGGGGTTCGGTTGGAAGGTGGGACCAAAAGGGGAATTTGGTTTCGGAGTTCAAGTTCGATTCTTAGTTGAATAAAGTTCAAGTCGGTTTGCGGGAACGGTTGTCAGGAAAGTTACAGATAGGGAATTTGTTGAAAGATTTATTTGAACAGTGATTGTGATATCCAGGGTAAGGACATTTAATTTAATTTTATAAATATTGGTTGATGATTTGTCTCCTCATAAAAAAATTTACCAAAATAGTCCAAGATTGTCGAAGGTTATAATTTTTTTCTTATTTTTTGTCATAGGCTAGTGATGTGCGAATTTTATTGATTGTATTTTTTTTTTCTCATGAATTATTTCAATATTATTAAACTTTGTTATCTAATAATACTTGGTCTCATTCAGTGAAACACCTCCTAGAAAAAGATCGAATATAAGACTTATCCTAGTGCATAAGCCGGACGCACGAAAGGTTCTTTCGTAAAAGAGAAACTGAGTTAATTTCAACATAACTATACTGGCTGGAACTATTAGAAAGCCGCTCTTCTAATAAGTTCCTATTTAAACATTAACACCCAAGAACAGGCCAGTTCATTACAATGGTGACAGCGGTGCGATCTATTTTGATCTTCTTCTGAAAAAAACTCTGAGGACTCACGTTTGGTATTTTTTTTTGAGTTAATTAATAATACAGATTTATTTCCAGGGGAAATTTGATTCCCAAGTGATTAATAGTTCAGATTTATTTAAGGAAATATTGTTTGGCGAGGAGCAGTAAGAGGATTACGAGATCGGTGTACATGAATTTGTTGTATGCATTGATATAATTTTTTTTATGAGAAAATTTGAGTAGAAATTTTATTCCTTATTATTCTACTAGAAATTTTGTACTAAGAAAATAATTTTGTTTGTTTATACAGGTTAGCTCAGAAAACACTTACAATGTTCCCGACGGTTAGCACTAACTCTACGGCGAATACAAGTAGTTTATCGCAAATTCCATTTAGATACCCTTTAGGAATGATCGCAACAACTTTAGATGATTTTTCAGGCAAGGACTCAACCAGATATTTCGAAATATTTGAGCTTAGGTCAAAATTAGACGGGTGGAGTGAAAATGAGACGTTGACACTGCTTAAATTGAAACTCGTAGGGGACGCGTATAATTTTTTTAAATCCGATATCACGTTGAATTTTTTATCATATGCGGAATTGAAAGTTAGATTTCTTCAGAAATTCACTTCAGTTAGGTTGCCTTGGGAAAATCAATGGAATTTGAATAATTGTTTTCAGAGACAGGACGAAGACGTGTCATCTTTTTGCACTAGATTGCGAACTATAGGGACGGAACTGTTAAGTGAAGATTTGGCCGGAGCAACGAAGGATGAGGAATCGGGTATAAGAAAGAAAAATAGGGACTTCATTTTGAATCAATTCAAAATTGGCTTACGTAAAGACGTTATGAGGGAAGTCGGTATGTTTTTATTACGCGAAGAAAATTTAGATTTGGAAAAAGCGGAGGAACTTGTAAGATTGCAAGAAACGTCTCATAAAATGTTGCAAGGAAGATTATCTACAAGAAATATATCGACAGTTAATTTCGGAGTAATATGTCAATTTTGCGGAGAAGTAGGTCATTCGGCAAAGGAATGTAGAAGTACTTGGGCAAATTGGAGGAACGTTCAACAAAACGTCGAAAAAGGCTGTTATTCTTGTGGCAAACCGGGCCATTTCGCGAGGGAATGTCGGACTTTTGGGAGATCGGAACGAATAAATCAGGTAGTATGTTTTTCCTGCAAACGGACAGGACACTGGTCGAGAGAATGTCCAACGAAAAATTGGAGAGAAACCCAATATCATAATAATCATCATTGTCAAGGGAATAAAGAGTTAAAGATCGGAAATATCAGGAGAGTTTACCTTGATCAAAATAAGTCGGAAGAAATACCGAAAAATGAAATAACGGAAATCCAGGAGAGTGAACCTCGCATTGAGAAGAGGAGCGCGCAAGCGGCCGAAAAAATAAATGACGATATTTTGACAAAATCAAATGAGGTTAGGGAACTTGAGGTGGAGACGCAGTATAGAGACCTCGAAAATTCGAAAATGAGAGAAGTAAGGGTTTGCGGTATTACACAGGAGAATATAACGGATTTCGAGAAACAGGGATCGACTTTCAGAAAAGTGAGGAAATATGAAAAGTTGAGAGACTTTGAGCTCGGGCCAGTTGATTCAGTCGTGAAGGCAAAGAAAAAGCGGAAAAATGATATCACTTCAGAAACAGGGGTTGTCATTCCGGTTTGTTCGGAAGCATTAATACCGGCAGAATTGAAGGGCAATTCGGAAACCAACAACTTATTCGGTGAAACATTGAAAAGTGAAGTTTACGACCGAATGTACGAAAATACAGGGGTTGCAAAATCCGCACGGGTTATAAGGTTTAATAAAAATGTAGTAGACCCTCAGTTCAATGTGGGAGATTTAGTTTATTTGAGGAAAATGAGCACGAAAAAGGGGTTGTCTTACAAGTCATTGAAAAACTGGGGTGGGCCGTATAGGTTAACCGAAATAATTGGTCCCGTGACGTGTAGAGTAAGAAAATGCGGAGGAAGAGAGGAACAAGTTGTTCATGTAAATAGATTGAAAACGTACACTGCACGAGGTAATGAAATGAAGGAAAAACTAGAAAAACGCGTGGGATCGGGATATACGGACCTAGATACGGATTCAGATGAAGAACGGAAAGAAATAGAAAAATTCCCCCCGTTTTTGATCCCCACTTGGACAAACCAGTATGAGGATCAGGGGGAAAGCGAAGAAGAATCGGTAGAAGTAGTTGAAATTCCTGTTCGACGATGTTCAAATAGAGTAAGACGCCCACCAGATCGATGGGGCTACTACTAACGGCGAAAGACAGCCTCAGATACCGTGAGAATTTTTTCGTTTTATTGTAGTTTTTTTTGGGTTAAGTTTAAGTTAGGATTAATTTAGTTTGATAGAGTAAGATAGGATAACTTCGCGATGGGTAACGTGGGGAAAATCTTAGAGATAGATATGACCTTCAGGAGATGTGAATCGGTTCCTGCCTTTTCGTAGATTCCAGGGACTCGCTGACTCAGAGAGCGACAACCTGATTAAGGTACCCCTTCTGGGTTTCGGATATTTTGAAGAATTCAATTGATATTAAAGATTTACCATTTTTCTTGGAAAAAGGAAAAAAAAAACATTGTGATCGCTGAAGGACATCCCTCGCCTGCAGTTCAAAAGTGAGCACAATGTTTTATTGTTTAGTAGCAATGGGTGGAATGTTCTATTGGATGTGTAATGTTTTGTGTATTTCATTTTAATTTGATTATTGTATATTTCAACGAACCTTGTTGAGAGGTTTCTTGTGCCCTGTTGTAATTTATATAGGGAGTTCGAGGAAGAAGAAATCAACCGTCTTGAAGAAGGACCAAATCGTAGTTAAGGGAATAACCTTCCTCCCAAAGGTGTGTGTCTACCGCGAATAGTATATGTGCGGAAGATTACAATTAATTAACGTCATTTTCCGATGTGTCCAAGCGACAATGAACTACAGTTTGAGTTAAACACCTGAGAAGTATAGACAGTTGTGTTGAGGAACCAGGCGAAAGGGTTAAGTTAGAGGCTATGGAAGAAGTTGTTCAGTTGTTCATTAGTGAGATGAAGAGAAGAAAGTCAGCGAAAAACTGAGGATGCAGAAGAAGTTTACACAAACCGTAACTTCGTACAAATCCGACCAATATATACACGACGAATACTGAAGAAGACATCAAGATGCCAAGACAATCGTCAAGATTGACACCGAGCAAAACCATCGAACTAGAACAACATTTCATCGTACTTTAACTACACCCTAATGTATGAAGGAGCAGACTACAAGTCTTACGCTCAAGAAGTGAATCGCGAAATACAGACAATATTTGTAATGATGGTGCGAATTTCACGAATTATTGCGTTACATTAAGGACAAGTGACACTATGTCCCTTACCTATCCTTGGAGGTTATTCCTGAAGCAAAGTTTGGGTCCTGGAGAAAACACTTGGAGCTGGCGTGACGACATCAGTATGCGCCGAGAAAATGTAGTAAAATTCCGACAGTGAACTCACACAACTCCATGTTCGACACAGTGAAGTGATCAAGGAAAGAATTTTACAAGAATGATCGATAAATCTTGTCTTTAATTTTAGGTTGTAGATTTTTGATTTTGTTGTTGAAGATTTTTGAATTCGATATGTAGTAAGGGAAAAGAACATACCACCTTAGTGATAAGAGATTTTTTTTTGAGGGATAAATTTCAGATATGTTGATTCACCTTTTTTTTATATATGTTGGAGAATGCTTGATTGCTATTGCATTATTATAGGTATACACTTATTGGATATATGCATGTGTTCGAGGGATGATAAATTTTGGATTATTGATGGTAGTAAGGGAAAAGTTATGACAACCGATGTCAAAACTTTTTCAAAGGGGAAAGTAATGTAATGAATGTGAATAATAATTCACAATGAGTACGGGCTCATTGAAAGGATATTCAACAAATTCCCGGTTCTATCCCAGTAGAGTGAACGCAAACGAAGTCGTTGTCACCCCTCACATTTTATTAGGCATTAAATCCTTCATCCTGGCTTAAGATAAACACCCCAGGGTAGTTGGCACTGTTGATATCCCACGATACAACAAGTAGGTTCCAATTTCACACGATTAGTACAGGATGTCAAAGGCAATAAAAATGTAGTCGTAAAAAAAAACTCTAGGGAGGTTTAAATCGCCCAAAACTCCGAACATAAAAATCTGTTCTATTCGGAGGGGACCACCCGCGTCCAACAAAATGGTTTCCAATTTAGGCGGTACCAACGGAACAACCCCATGTCAATAGTACATAACATGGGGTGGAACCAATAATCTAGGTACATAAGGACAATCACTCTGATTGGGCGAAAGAAAAAAAAAGATAGACGCTTAGAAAAATTTGGTAGAAGGAGGGTGACGATTATTCAACGATAAAAACAACAGTTTTCAATTCGGTAGTCAGTTAGAAGCTCGAGGGTAGAGAGTAAAAGTTAGAAGTTCGAGGGTAGAGAGTAAAAGTTCGGGGTTCGGTTGGAAGGTGGGACCAAAAGGGGAATTTGGTTTCGGAGTTCAAGTTCGATTCTTAGTTGAATAAAGTTCAAGTCGGTTTGCGGGAACGGTTGTCAGGAAAGTTACAGATAGGGAATTTGTTGAAAGATTTATTTGAACAGTGATTGTGATATCCAGGGTAAGGACATTTAATTTAATTTTATAAATATTGGTTGATGATTTGTCTCCTCATAAAAAAATTTACCAAAATAGTCCAAGATTGTCGAAGGTTATAATTTTTTTCTTATTTTTTGTCATAGGCTAGTGATGTGCGAATTTTATTGATTGTATTTTTTTTTTCTCATGAATTATTTCAATATTATTAAACTTTGTTATCTAATAATACTTGGTCTCATTCAGTGAAACACCTCCTAGAAAAAGATCGAATATAAGACTTATCCTAGTGCATAAGCCGGACGCACGAAAGGTTCTTTCGTAAAAGAGAAACTGAGTTAATTTCAACATAACTATACTGGCTGGAACTATTAGAAAGCCGCTCTTCTAATAAGTTCCTATTTAAACATTAACACCCAAGAACAGGCCAGTTCATTACACCAACGATCAGAAAAGGTTTTATGGACTTCTTCCGAAATTATACAGCTCTTCGGTGAACTTGAATTAAAATTAAATTATTGAAAATTACTAGTTTCTTCCCATAGCTTGAAGGTTAATCATACAATCGAAACTCCAGAACAAATGTAAATAATTAACTTAGGTTGTGTTCGTTAAAATAATGCAATTGTTGAATATTGAAATGATGTCTCGCTTCTTCGGTGATTCATTATAGTTATTTTTGGCTCCATCACAAGTTGAATAAGCAAAATATTGGACTATCGTGAAAAATAGCAGATTTTTTCCCTCAATACAAAAAATTTTATACATAATTGATGCCCACCTTTTTTTTTTGTATAAAATTTTACAAAATATTAGCAATAGAAGAAAAAAAATCGAGAACAGAATTGACTAGGGTTCAGTAGGTTTCGAGCATTTTTTAACTCATGCGCTTATTACAACCTTGAAGACTTTATATCTTAATACAGGTATACAGGGTGTTCCACCATTGACGCGACGCTCTATTACGGTTAAGCGCTGAAATTTTTGAGTTTTTCGACCCAGTATCATAGGCTCCCACATTGGAGCTACATTGTCAAATTGTTTGAAATATAAGCGTATACCAAAAAAAAGGCATATGCTTCTTTTTATACAACAACTTTTTTTTACTGAATTCTCAAATTACATGGAATAAATGAACTCAAGTTTGTTTGAAGTTTCACTTGCTCGATACTAACCGTTTTTGAGTTATTTCATAAATTGAAAAGCCTACTAGCTTCGAAATGAATGGGTTTATTTAAAGCAGATTTTGAAAGTAAATACGACGAGAAGGTCGGTGGTACGTAAGTATGTACTGACTTTCTGATAATCATTGAAAACTTTACTGAGTGTTCAAAATGAGACGTTTCATAGATGAATTATTCAAAAAGTCAATATTGGGCTCATTCGAAACTACACACCCCATAGGTATTTGGTAGAGAATAAGATAATAAAATTGCTACCTAATAATAAAATAAAAGACACAGTGCCATTATTTGGAATAACCCGATATTAAGTAACGTTTTATGAGTCATCAATGAATTGTCTCATTTTGAACACCTAATAGAGTTTTTAATTATCATCAAAAAATCATTACTTACCTCCATTTTTCTAGAGTTTACTGTCAAAATCTCATTTAAATAAATTAATTCATTTCGAAATCATTAGGTTTTTCCAAATATCCTCCTATTTATGGAAAATCGAAATATCTCAAAAACGGTTTTAAGTTTCAAGCATATGAAACTTCGAATAAACTTGGGTTCATTCAATACATACAATCTGAAAATTCATAAATAGGGTGTTCCATAAGATAGAACATACATTACTTTATGGTTTATAATTTCCTATTATCTCATAGAATATCCACAAGACTGAAAAAGCAAAAATTAAATCATGTGAAAAACATTGGTTGTGCATGAATTTAGATATAATGCTTTTGCAATTTTATCGCTTTCAAATATTTAAGTATCTATATACATAAATTGAAATTGAGAATATCTTTAAGAATTAATTCATTATGTCATAAATGAATCTCATTAAATCTAGTGAATAATTTGTTACATCAAGTAATTGATATATGGATCCAAATGAAACTAATGTGAATGAAAATAAAATTAAGCTTTCCTAATTCTTACAACATAATAATTCAAACTGATATTTAAAACAAAATATATATCTTGATATATGAATATAGAATTAAATCGATTTCTATACCAAATTTTATGCAAAACACTGGATAACAGACGGATGAATTTTTCTTCTTCTATTTTCGGATTCTATACCCACATTACAAAACGTAATTTGTGAAAATTTCGGGTGGGGTTAACAATTTTTTGTTCGATCGATTACGAAGGGAAATTGATGAACCTAAAAAGAAAGCAGAGGAAGTTTAACGTTTTACCATTTCATAAAGAATGATTTTACGAGATAATTCATCACACCAACAAGACAGAGCCCGGTCGCATAATATTATCTGACAATAGACGTCAGGAATGTCAGGATAGCTAATTTTTCATGACTTTGACAATAGAGAAGGTATTTTCTGATAGGACAATGTCTGCTGAATTCTCTAGTATATAAATATGCATTTATACATTATCCAAAAAGACTCAATGATTCAACATTTTATCAAGTAGAGCCCACTCTTTCCTTATCCAAAGAATGCATTACACATTTCCGGAGTTAAAAATATAAACAAAAAGTATGTAATGCCCGACCTCATGTTGTCAGAGTTAGTTTAAACTTTTTCGAAGCGACCCATGTGAATCTTTTACTATGGCCTACCAGATCCCCCCATTTTTTGCCCATAGAGCATGTTTGGGACATCATGGGTAGAAGTCTTGGAAATTTACCCTAGACTTCGCGGTCTTTGGCGGCTCTGAGATATGAAGTACAGGTAGCTTGGGATAGTATCCCTCAAGAAGAAATAGACCATAATATTGCATCTATGCCGAGACGTGTTGGGGAGTGTATAGATAATCGCGGTGGACAAACACATTATTAACAAATTTATTAAAAAAAATTGTTCTCCAAATCTCAATCATTTACTCTTTACTATCTATGTTTTACCAAAAAAAAAATTAAATTTAAACAGCTCCTTCTGGGTGTTCCAGTGGCGTACCCAGACATAAGCCTTAGGGGGGGGGGGGGTGGTTAAAAAAAAAATTGAATATTCGTTTCCGATGTCCTTTGAATTTACTTACACTTCTTGAGATTGATTTTCAATTACAGTAGGTTCGGAACTTTTACTTTAGAATCTCATTAATTTTTACCCGTTTGTTCATTTTTATTATCAATTTAGAATTTTCAGCCCGTAAATAAATAATGATAATGCCGACGACGGTCAGATCAGATCAAGCCTTTTGATATAAACGCTGGTGGATGAATTCGTTGATTAAATTTTCACACAATTAAATTATTGAGCGTTGTGACTTATAATGGATATTCGTTCCGGGGAGGGGGATATATCCCCCTTATCCCCCCTTGCGTACGCCACTGGGGTGTTGCAGTTTCTATGTCAGTTAGTACCTATATACATATATAGGGTGTTTTTTTCGAGGTATCTAACTTTAAGTTGGCATTACTGTTCAAGATGGCGACCGATTTAACAGCTGTCAAGTGATTTATTCCCAGTTTGGTTTGAAATTTCATCATGAATAGACTCACGCCTGAACAACGCTTGCAAATAGAGCAATTTTATTTCGAAAATAATGGTTCTGTGCGGAATACGTATCGCGCACTACGTCCATTTTATTTTGCTTAGCGATGGAGCGCACTTCTGGTTGAATGGCTACGTCAACAAACAAAACTGCCGCATTTGGAGTAAAGCTAATCCTCAAGTGTATGTCGAAACACCGTTACATCCAGAAAAACTGACTGTTTGGTGCGCTTTATGGGCTGGTGGAATCATTGGTCCGTACTTCTTCAAAAACGATCATGGCCAGAACGTTACAGTCAATGGTAATCGGTATAGAGCCATGATTACTAACTTTTTCATTCCTGAATTGAACAACCATGATGTCCAGGAGCTGTGATTCCAACAAGACGGCGCAACATGTCACACAGCTCGTGCCACAATCGATTACCTGTGAATTGGCCTACAAGATCTTGTGATTTAACACCGCTAGACTATTTTCTGTGGGGCTATGTAAAGTCATTGGTCTATGCGGATAAGCCACAAACCCTTGCTTGACCATTTGGAAGACAACATTCGCCGTGTTATTGCCGATATACGGCCACAAATGTTGGAAAAAGTCATCGAAAATTGGACGTCTAGATTGGACTACATCCGAGACAGCCGTGGCCGTCATATGCCAGAAATCATATTTATCTTGCGGATAAATAAAATTCATGTCAATCGAATAATCCATCGTTGTTTTATTGCAATTTAAAGTTCTATAGCTCTGAAAAAAACACCCTTTATTTCCAATCCTGTATATTAAGGTATTGGAAAAATAAAAGAAATGTTGTATCTTCATCCATTCATTCCTATATTAATTTTCGTAGGCAATACTGAGACTAAGAAGTTGATGTTTGAGAAACATTATCGATTCATTCATTGAATTTGAATTCATAATAAAATAAACTACCTGCCATTCAGCTTGAAGACTTAATTATCATTCCATTATACGTGATTGTTCAACATGCGTTCGATTTTGCCGATAATTTTTTATTGGTACTATATTTCACATTATCGGATAACTATCTGACCATGGATTCAACATCAGTGAATCGAACCATATCGTTTGAGAACATTTCTGTAGAGAAAGTGCGACATTTGCCAGAAATTCTTACAATTTTTTTCAAACCTGGAATTGAAAGATGTGGTTTCAGCAAGATGTGCAACCAGCCACACTACACGAGTCATTTTGGTTTTATTGGAAGAATAATTCCCAGGATGGCCACCAAGATCTGATGATTTATCGCCTTTGGATTTTTTGTGAGGTTATACGAAGGATCGCGTTTATGAGGGATAGTCCCCAGAATATTGACGATCATCCCTTAAGTTGTTGATGAGTTACGAGTATTACACGAAATGTGCTGGCGAATCATTGAAAATTACCTCACAAAGATTGAGTCTTGTAAGAGATCATGCGGAGGAGATTTAAATGACGTTGCATGCCACACATAATAGCAAGGTCCAGGGGCATATTGAAATAAAAATTTGATCGATCTTCTGAATTTACGTTTACTTTTGGAACACAAAATGGATAACCCATATAGCTTTCGCTAATTAGATTCTAATTTCTATATTTGCCGTTAATCATTGATTTGCTTGTATCAGAATTAGCATCAATTGACCTGTATATCAAAAACTAAATCTGGTGTTTTTGAAATCGGTACATTGAAAATAATACACCCAGGTGCAGAAAAAAATAACGAGTTGTTATTTAGTAGAATTTGAATTCTCATAGTTCTTTTATCTTGAGCTCGAAGAGGCCAACACACTAGCCAGAAAAAAAGCACAAACTCCTTTCATCGGCCCGGAACCTTTCTGTGGCGAAGAGAAATGTACCTAGAAGAAAGAGATCCAAGAAGTATCTGGACCCTAGTAAAAATATGCTACACCTCCTCACTGGATTCCTCACAGGCCTTAGAATAATACCTCATAGGAGGAAACACCTTATGAGAATGGGTAACAGAAAATGACGAGTGCAGATTCTTTGTGAAGGAGGAAGAAACTCCGGATCACCTGGTGACGGAATGCCTCGCCATCGCTAGCCAACGCAAAACCTGCCTTGGACATGAAACTTATAGAAGTGAGAAATTAGCCTCCTTGAAGCCATCCCAGATATTGGAGTTCATCAGAACTCTGGAACTGGAAGGCGAGCTGTAGATCACGTTATGGAGAGAATAGCTCTGCTGGGGGCACAATACCTAGACCATTAGATGGCAGTGAAACGAAACCTCTTCAATTAAATCTAGATCTAATATTGAGCACTTGAAAAATATCTCCTTTCGGCCATAACTTCAGAAGGCCTGAAACTATAGCTTTGCGACCTGCAGGTTTTTTCATGCAAATTTGATGGAATTTCTGTTTCTGTTGAGAAAGTCCTATCATTACATTTGAAATTTCGACGTAAAATGAAAAAACAATGAACTTATGACTTAGCGCCCCCTATCGAAAGCAGCAAAAACAAATTCATCATGAGTATATTTTGTCCTCAATCAAGAATATATTATCTTTCAGACGAGATCTAATTTTCTCAAAAATGTTGAGCCAAATTGAAGTTACAGGCACTTCAATCAGTCAGATTTCTCCCTTTCACCTACCCTTATTTGATGTCGTAAAATCGAAAGTGACAATTCATAAAGATGGAGAATTGTACAAGGATTACAGTGATGATATTTTTTCTTCAACTTCATATGAAACATTTTCGAGTAAAATTCATTTTTCTACTCGACGATAGCTATTACGCTCCCTAGCGGTAGAGGTATGAACTTCAAAATGATTTCCAGTGTGTTCTCTTGTACACTTTAGTCATAAAAAATTTTACCGCAAGTCTCTACGATCAGTGGATCCTGAGATATAGCCGTTTACCCCGTTTATTTGCCCACCCTGTACATAAAATTATTAATATCAATGAATGGTTCTCGATGAAAATTGATAATTTGAAATACAGTTTACCACGAAATTATCCCACAGGATGTTTCAAAATTAGGACTTAACAACAAAATTGTGATGAACCCTATACATATAGTGACTAATCAATTAGCATTCAACAAAATATTGAATATGCAAGTTGATGTTCATAATTTTATCTACAGTTTACTGGAAGAAATTTGAAAATTGAGCTAAAATTAAGCAAACTATGAGACTTCAAATTTCACAAAATATCAACTTGTTGCGTTTTTTTTTGCACTTGAGTGTAGTTAAAATCTATTGTTAGATTTCCGGCACCAAATTTATGCGAACGTAATAATGGGAGTCTATTAATTAAATTTGTGAAGATTACCAGTTTTTCATATTCACGAAATAAGTTGTGTCATCGAACGAAAGTGAAATTTCTGGAGGTCAACGTCTGATAATAATAATAATAGTAGTAAGAGAGGTTCTTTAGTTTTCCATATAATCCATCTCAACCATTTTGATTAGCCTAATGTATTCTATGAACGAAAATGAAGGACATTAAACTGCTACAAGAGTTAATTCGAGGTCTTTTTTTCTCTACTTCATTATCCATTTATGCTCACCTATCCACTAATTATACCTATATTAATTCAGCGATCATTAACTCAATATATTCATACGTATTTCTCAACTTTGGACATGAACGAAGAACATAATCCAGTTCAATGGTGATTAAATTGTTTTCAGGAGATTTTAATGTCAGATTATTACCTCTATACTGCAGTTTCAATGTCTCGGATAAGGTGTACATATACAATATATCTCAGTTACAACTGAAAACAATAGCAACACTTTCGAATAGACAATAGGTTTCGTTACCTCGTTCTAAAGTTGGAGGAATGTTGAAATGTTGTAAAACAATTTTCTTGGTGTAGACACGTAAGATCTCACTAGGTAGATGTTGATTATCACCTATTTTTATCGTTAAAATTTGTTCACAGTCATTAGAAAGGAAATGAGGGATTACCTTCTTTTCCTGTTGATATCGAACGCAAGTTAAGGATTTAAGATAAGCTTATGGTATCAGATGAGAGGTAATATTGCTCTTTATCTGCATGACCGATTTCACTAATTAAAATCTGACATTTCTGATGACAGAGAATGTGATTACTGAGAAGTCAGCACATCAAAGTAGATATATAATTTTCGGTCTTATTACAATTTGCCGATAAGTTCTAGTTTAACCATGCACAATATCAAAATCCCGAGAATTTCAACTTTTAACGTGCTCAAAGCGTTCTCTCGTTTTCCAATAAAAGGTTTCATTTTCATATTGAAAATTTATAATGGATCTTTATTTTGTCGTAAAGAGTATGTAAATTGAAGAACAGATAAATGTGGGTGATTTACTATTGGATTTGGAGAAAAAAGGTCCTTATTGCACCATAATCTTTATAAAGGGTGTTTTTTTCGAGGTATATAACTTTAAGTTGGCATTACTGTTCAAGATGGCTACCGATTTAACAGCTGTCAAGTGATTTATTCTCAGTTTGGTTTGGCAATTCACCACGAATAGATTCACGCCTGAAAAACGTTTGCAAATAGTGCAATTTCATTTCGAAAATAATGTGCCGTTGTTCCCGATTTTCATAAGCGAATTTCGTTTAGCGATGGAGCGCACTTCTGGTTGAATGGCTACGTCAACAAAAAAACTGCCGCATTTGGAGTGAAGCTAATCCTCAAGTGTATGTCGAAACACCGTTACATCCACTCATTGGTCCATACTTCTCCAAAAACGATGATGGCCAGAACGTTACAGTCAATGGTGATCGGTATAGAGCCATGATTACTAACTTTTTCATTCCTGAATTGAACAACCATGATGTCCAGGAGCTGTGGTTCCAACAAGACGGCGCAACATGTCACACAGCTCGTGCCACAATCGATTTATTGAAAGACATGTTTGGTGACCGCCTAATTTAAGGTTTGGGCCTGTGAATTGGCCTCCAAGATCTTGTGATTTAACACCGCTAGACTACTTTCTGTGGGGCTATGTAAAGTCATTGGTCTATGCGGATAAGCCACAAACCCTTGACCATTTGGAAGACAACATTCGCCGTGTTATTGCCGATATACTGCCACAAATGTTGGAAAAAGTCATCGAAAATTGGACGTCCAGATTGGACTACATCCGAGCCAGCCGTGGCGGTCATATGCCAGAAATCATATTTAAAATGTAATGTCATAAGATAATTTTGCGGATAAATAAAATTCATGTCAATCAAATAATCCATCGTTGTTTTATTGCAATTTAAAGTTCTATAGCTCTAAAAAAAACACCCTTTATATCGTTCCATTTTTAGCAATGGCGTAGTTTTTACTTGTCAATTGTCACAAGCTGACAGCTTCAAAAGTGACAAATGCCGAGATAGCGAGTTATTCAACTTCTCATTGGAAAACCTTGTATTACTAAATTAATATTATACTAGGTATACTAAAAAATGTTATAGGTACTAATGTAATGCTTATACTTATTCCTATCGAATAATATTAACGACAAATCTTATTTCTATACAAAATGTCTAAGACTGACACAAGCCTACCTGGAAAAACGAATATCTAACCACGGCTGAATCAATAAATGTTCCAACAATAGCACAACCATACATGGAAAAAATGAAAAACTACGATTGACTTCGCTAATGTGATTCCAAATAATAGACTTCCAAAACTGATTAGATAGATATATTGATAAAAAAAAAGTTGTGACTTTAGTCCCGACAGAGCTAAAAAGTTTTATTCATTATGGTTTCTGGAAATGGATCAAATTATTTATGAGGCGTATATTGGTCTCAGCATCATAGATAAAGAAACAGCAGTATTCGTTTTGAAACAATCTTTTTCAATAAATATAAGGAAATTGCTTCCCACCTCCTTCCCTGATATTTCGCGTAGTGATTACCAGTCGTTCGTATCTCTTGAAAATTGCATGAAGGATAGGCAGTCGAATTGATGCTGATAGCTACAGTTGAATAATATTTTGATTTCAAATTGTATTCCGGCTGAAGATGACTGCAACAATTCAACCCTCATCAGAGTGCCCCATTTGAAGATAATTTTGACATCTTTCTTTTCAATGCATTTTGTAAGGAGAGCTAAATATTCTGCCATTCGATCGCTTCTAGAATATTAGCACTCCACAGCAGGTTTTATTTCAACTCTCGCAAACACAACGAGAATATTTCCACACGAATGAGCACCTACATCATTAAAGAAAAAAATCAAAAGAAATACTATATATAAATCAGTTGAAAAAAATGTTTTTTCAACCTTCAGTAAAATCTTTCTAGTAAAAACTGTTTTAATTTATCCTTGAAAACCTTTATATTACATGAATAATTTAAATCCTCGTGAAGGTTGTTGAGAATTTTTTTTCCAAGAAAGAATGGTATTTGCTTACCGATTCTATGGGTAGGTTTAACTAAATTCGAGCATTTTTTGGTACCATAATTGTGATTGTCGGAATTTTTCAAAAAGGAGTACCTACTTAACAATAAAACTAGCCCATATCAACTCCAGTATCAGTAACATATCAAAACATTACGCCATTCCTAAGTCTAGAACACACCTACCCTAGAAGCTACAATGTCAAGACTCTTTTCATTTTTTTTAATAAAAAACACATTTCTCCGTTTTTACCTTCTTCAGTTGAGCACCTTGAAAATTAATATTTATATCTATATTTTCATTATATAATTATGAAATACTAGGTATCCCAGTCTGTCCAAATTTATATGCAAATAGTTGTCACAGAACCAGTTGTAGGCTTCCTCAAAATACTTTAAATTTCCCTCGAGATTAAAGTTAGCTCCAGTTCTAATGATTGCTGATACGTCACCTGCATATACATAGAAACAATTAAAAAAAAGATGAAATATATCGTTGATGAAAAGTACAGAACCAAAAACAGAGCCATGAGGCACACCAATCCGTGACAAATAGTCTGAACAAACTTGGTTAAGGCAAACAAACTGTTTCTTGTTATTGAGGAAATCCATAATCCCAATCAAAGAACCACTACGAATACCGATATTTTCAAATTTTCCAAAAAGTAAACTATGATCAACGCAGTTGAACGCCTATCACAACAAAAATGTCTGTAGGGAAATCCAAATGTTCCACGACATAATCAAGAAATCCATTTATTGTATCATTGGTATTCTACCTGCTACGAAAACTAAACTGTATATCATTTATTTTATGAATATTCAGAAACCTTATCACTTGATCCAGGAAACAGTAATCGAAGATCTTACAGAATACAGAGATGTCAAAGATATGGAACGATAATAGTACACGTCTTCCTTATCGTAATTCTTATATAAGGGTGAGATGTTATTAATTTTCAATCTGCTTTGGGAGGAAAACCGCATGAAAAGAGCAAATGGATCATTTGGGGTTATTCTAACTAGTCTTAGGAGCATTAACAAAAAATTGATTGAAAATGTTTGCAATTTCAATAAGATCATCACACACCTTTTCCCTGTCTTGGACTTTTGAACAACCTGATCATTCTATTCTTGAGTTCATTTATAAAACAGTTGTTTCCACTCTATTATCTGATTTGTTGATTTTATTTTGATAAGTTTTGCCAACTAATTTAGAGTGCTCACCTGCATATACTACATGTGCATCGTACATTAATTCCAAAGAACTGAAATTTCTATGAAATTATTAATGTAGCAAACTGTAAACCGTTACCAAATTTCATAAAATTTGTACTAGTATTGTGCAATATATTGAGGTTCCTGGATTTGACTTTTGCGCATAAAAAGGCACTGCGAAAATTTTTATGGAACTATTCATGATCATATAAGATTTTGCCTCATCATTGTTACCATAGCGTGTTTTGAATTCAAAATATATTAATTTCGTCACCAAAAACCTGAGTTGAAGAAATATTTACTTATTTCATTTGTAATGTCACTCGGTATATGAGAAAAGTTGTGAACAAATAGCGGGAAATTATCCTAAAACATCTAAAAACATCTATCTTTGTTAGATTTTGATTCGATGCAAGTAAATGTAAATATTAACATTGTTCTGATAAAGTAGACAAATAACTTGCGACATTTATAATGCAGTAAGGTAGTCATTCTCGTTTCTACAAATAAAGGAAGACACCTGGTATATCGGAACATATGTGAGTCATAACGAACAATAATAATAATAATAATAATAAACTTTATTGATCCTTCCTGACATTAAACAAATGTATAGGATAAGTCATATAAAAATAGTATACAATTTCATAGAGAGAAAAAAAACAAAAAAAAAACAGATTCAACGAATGGAGTCCCTAAGGAACTCTCCAACACTATAGTAGCATCCTTTAATCAATAGCAACTTTACTTCTCGCTTGAAAGACCTTCCATTCATTGATTTCAACCTACTAGGCAAACGGTTGTACAATTTAATGCCCACAAAGCTCGGTGAGGACTCATATTTAGCTGTACGATGTTTGGGGAAGGCTATGGTATCGGTATGGCGTGTCTCATACCCATGAAAGTCAGAGCATCTCTTGTATTTACTGATGTTAAGGTGGATATAATTGAGGCAATTAAGAATGTAAATACATGGGAAGGGAAGCATACCAAATTGACCGAAAATCGGACGACATGAATCGCATGGCCGAAGTCCGAAAATAAGTCGTACGATACGCTTCTGAGAAATGAAAACTCGACTTGACACTGTCGAGGAGCCCCAAAGAACCACGTTGTAATTTAGATGACTGTAAACCATGCTGTAATAAATAGTGAGTAGCTCCTCGACAGGAAGACAACTCCTGAGACGCAATAAGGCATAGTAAGCACTGTTCAGCCTCCCACAAACATGATCAATGTGGAGATGCGACCTAAGGTTTCCGTCCACATATAAGCCCAGAAATTTCACGTCGTCGGTCGCCCTCAATTCTTCCTGTTTGTGTTTTATAATGAAGGGTTCGACACTCGGGTTATCTTGATTCCGAAACCTAACTATTACCGACTTCGTCATATTGAGAATAAGTGCGTTTCTGTGGCACCAATCAATGAAATACTGTACTATCGTTTCGCACAGCGACTTCAATTCCTGCAAACTTTCCGCTCCAATAGCGATAGAAGTATCATCAGCGAACATTATGAGAGTATGGGCTACAACGTATGCAGGCAGATCATTAATAAATAATAAGAACAGAAGCGGGCCCAGTACAGATCCCTGAGCGACACCCATGTTGTTGGTGTATTCGTCAGATGAACCGTCATTCAATCTCACATAAACTTTTCGATCAGATAGAAAACTCTTGACCCAATCAAGAAACACGCCCCTGAATCCCATCTGATACATCTTATTCAAAATGAAGTCATGTTGCAGCGTGTCGAATGCCTTCGACAGATCAAAAAAAATACCTGCCACGTAGTCACCGCCATCCAGGCAGCTGTAAACATACTCGAAAAATTCACAACCGGCCGATTGTGTCGACCTGCCATGCCTGAAGCCATGTTGTTGACTCGATAGTATGGAATACTTTGTCAAATAATTGTACATGCGATTATATATGACTTTCTCTAAGATTTTTGACAATTGGCTAAGGATGGAGATAGGTCGATAGTTTGTTATATCTTGTGCGTCACCCCTTTTATGGACTGGTATAATCCTCGCCAATTTGAGGATAGTTGGGAAGTGACCAGAGGACACTGATTCATTCAGCAGAGCAGCCAGGGGTTCAGATATTAAAGGAGAAATGAATTTCAGGGCCCTGGCAGATATCATATCAGGACCTGCGCTACTACTACTCTTCAGACAGCAAATGGTGGATGAAACTTCCTCGGCAGTAGCAGGAAAGAAGAAGAAATTACAGTTTAGGGAAGTCTGCAAGGTGCATGAACCAGACAAGAAAACGCCAAAATGTTTAAGTATAGAGACAACATTCACTTCAGTAAAATATTCGGCAAAAGCCTCCGAAACCTTCTGGGGACAGGAGATGAGTTCCCCATCGACCCGTAGTGTAATCTTTTTCTGAGATTTAACTTTGATGTTTAATTCGTTGTTTACTAATTTCCAAACTGTTTTGCAAACGTTATCGGAATTAAGTATAATTTTTTTATTATAATTCAATTTAGAGTGTCTTAATAATTGGTTGTACTCAGTCTTTGCTTTTTTATATAAGTATGAAGTCTCAGGAGTATGCAAGTTTTTAGTGAGCCAGTGAAGGTTCTTCAATAGCCAGATAACCTCCGTTTAACTGATAACATCTTTTTATCAGTGTTCTCTATTATATGGGAATAATACAGAATCTATAGGGTGATATTTTTTCTGAAACAGTGCCCGCTTCTTTACTTCAGAACTTTTTATGTGGACCATGGGTTGTAGAAAGAAACTTTGGTCCCGTACTACCATTTTTTAGTTTCTTGTAGTTTTGTCGTATTTGCTATCCATCTCGATGAAAAAATGTCAAACAATTCTCTAGTAATCCTCAGGAAAATCCAAATCATTTGAAATATAGTAAGATGTGATGAATAAAGTAAGTTATAAGCTTTTGCAACTTATTTACCCACATATATGTATGTAGCGAAGATTGATAAACATTCAATAAAGAGGCATATTCATCACAAGAAACACCCTGTATCTCTCATCTAAAAGACTTTTTTCTCTTAAAATGATCCAAGAAATCTTTCATTTTCCATTGCACCTCCAAATTAGGAATACCTTATGTAAACGCAGAATTTCAATTCGATTGGATCTGTTGTTCGCTGAAATAATTTCCTTGTTTGATATCCTTCTTGGATTTAATATGGTTCAGGTAAAGCTATCAACATGAAAAACAAGGCTTTAATTACAATACATAGTTAGAATGATCCGATTTAGTTAAAATATGCGCCGTTTTGTTCGATAACTTGTTGTATTTTTGAAGGTAATATCATTGAGCCTCTCTCATAGAAATCATCGTCCTAATTGGCAAAAAATTGAGACAGTCGATTTTCACATGGAGCGAATTTTCACCAGCAAATTGTTCGCTATGGACTGGAATAGATGGTAATCACTTGGTGCCAGTTCCGGACTATAAGGTGGATGCATAAGAACCTCCCAATCAAGCACTCGGAGCTTCTGGCTATGTGTGTGGCCTGGCGTTGTCCCAATTGAACATAATTCCTCTCCTATTGCCCAAAGCTAGGCGCTTCTGAGCGATTGGTTTCAGACGAATCAGTTGTTGACAGTACAGTTCAGAGTTAACACCTGTGCCGTAGGGGACTAGCGCATAGTAGATAATTCTGCCAATTCTACCAAACACAGAGCCAAACCTTCCTGGCCGTCAATCCTAGCTTGCCACAGTTTCCGCCGGCTCATCGCGTTTCGACCACGACCGTTTCTGCTTGACGTTGTCGTTAAGTGTTCCTCTTTTCATTACCAGTCACAAACCGCTTCAAGAATGTGTCGGTTTTGTTGCAATTCAGCACCTATTCATAAGTGGAATTTCTCTCCATGAGGTTTTTTTTGCGTTAACTCATATAGTAATATGCAAATGATTTCAAACGGTTTTTTGTGCAATCTGTAGCTCTCGGCCAATCGAAATAGTGCGTACATGATGGACGCACCCGATAATGTCCATGATTTCATCGACGTTTTCGAAAATTGGCCTTCCAGTGCGTGTTTGACATCGAATTTATCGGAACGGAATCGACGAAACAAAAATTACAGTATCAGGACCGTAAAAAACTATTTACATTTTCAGCCGCCTGGCTTGCATTTTCGCCTTAATCGAAGAAAAACTGTTATGAATAGCGTATTTTCTCTTTGATCGTGTCCATCTTTGACGCGCGCTCTAACTAAACTGACTAAACTGAGTCAATTAATCGCAAAACTGTTAGAAAAGTTTTTGTGGTACGAAATCTCATATTTCTAACGCCTTCATAGTGGAACCCGATCGGACTTATACAACGCGATATTCAGATAACGAAAACCAATTACAGGGTGTTCCAAATTAAGTTGGTACCATTGCCAACTCCGTTATTATTGATGTTACGGTTGAATGGGCAAATTGGTAGCCTTTTTAGTGGCCTTCTCGACGCCGATAACAAAAAAAAATTGATAGTCGCATAATATTTTATAAAATGATTTTTTTTCCAATGGAACACCCTATATTTTTTCATGCATTTCAATTCGTAATAACATTCTCAACAACAAATCTCATATCACCTTTCTTCCTAAAGTGGAAAATGAGTGACTTATTTGGAAATATTTATTTCTTTCACTAGTACAGAAAATGTATTTGTTTTGGCGAATAAAACCTCATGATTGTCCAAACACCCATTTTGTGTACTTATACGAATGACAATATTTTGTTACTAATAGCAAAATAAGACAGTAAAAAGAAAAAATTGCGCTGGGATGTGAACTCGTGAAACCCGTGATCATCATGTCGCACCACTCAATTGACACCACTAAGCTATTTGGTATTAATATACAAAACGATAATTTCCATCTTAAAGCCATTCCTCTATCCGCATTCATTTTGTGAATCAATAATGTCAATAGAAGAGCCCAAATATTATGTGTTCAACAAGAAGGCGGTGTTTTTTAACATTTACTCGATATTTTATAGCGCTTTATCAAATCCGTTTGTTATGTTTCCTATTAATAAAACTGTCTTATTTTCACCTTTACGAAAAAAAGTCAAATGAGCTTTGTTGTTGAGAATGTTATCACGAATCGAACTATATAGGGTGTTCCATTGAAAAAAAAATCATTTTATAAAATATTATGACAACGCGACTATCAACTTTTTTTTGTTATCGGCGTCGAGAAAGCCATTAAAAAAGCTACCAGTTTGCCCATTTAACCGACATCGTAGCATCAATAATAACGGAGTTGGCAATGGTGCCGACTTAATTTGGAACACCCTGTATAATCCAGTCCGTGATGGATAGAAATTTGGTTCACATGTTTACCAGGACTATGTACGATATAAGTTTGTTGCACCCACTCTGGGACACCCTGCCTAGAGTGCATACCGAATGAGCCAGCTTTGACCAGGCGTAAGTTCTTCTCTGTTGTTTTTTGATCTCCAATAATTTCATAGGTGGACAATAAACCAAAGCAATGTGAGGATACATTGTGCATAACTGCACTAGTTCCTCCACCTCATGCAAGGAATAAAATCATTGATTCCTTCAAATATTCTCAAGAACCAGGAAACGAGGAGATGATCATTAAATTATACGGTTCTCAGAGAAAGCCGAGAAATCGAATTATAGCTAATTTATCGGAATGACTAGTCCTCATATACACAACGTATTTAAATAAGCGGCCAGTTTGCGCGACTTTGTGTAGATCCAATACGATCAATTTCTATCATCAGCGGTCGTTAAGAAGAAATGATCTATCAATTAATTTCTTCATCCGTTGAAAATCGTGGCCATCTAGCCGGGAAATGGCCAGTCTCCTACAGTCCGGAACTGGATTAATTGCAGGAAAATATTATGATGTGAAATATTACATCTGAATTACTGCTGGTCGATTTTAGCGCTCGTTTCGATCAATTAAATCGGTTCTAATGGCTGAAACCGTTGTATCGAGGTAGAACGAAACCGTAAGTGATATATGTGCAGTTATACCGAACGTAGTTCGAACTTAAAGTGTATCTAAATTGAGAAACTATGTAGTGTGATTGGAAGTCTACTGTAAATTTTACCATAGGCTTCATTAAGTTCGACGAGGTACCTGGAATCATCAACACAAAAATTTGAAACTTTTGCATTATCTTATATTTCCGAACGTTTTTTTTTAATAAAAACTGAAATATACACAGTAAGTTTCAACTGAGGAATGCTCCAATCATCTCAGAAACGGATAAAACGATTTTTATAGATTTTGGTGTACAGGGTGGGCTACTACTTTTAAACCAGAGGAGGAATTAGAAAAAGGGTGATATCGAAAAAAATTCATATCTCCGCTAATACGGATGATAGAGCTCTGAAATTGAAACATTATACATGCACTTTATTACGTAGAGTCCAGTAGTGTGCTAGTATTTTTAACAGGGTTTATAATTACGAAGCATTGATCCAAAGTTAAGTTTTTTCAAATGGCAACACTAGATTTCTGTGCCATTTTTTAAAAGCTCAATTTTTCCTGATTTCAAAAATATAATCTCATTACAACTCTCCCGATTGGAACATTCCGAGGAACATTCCATGATGTGGAACTTTTCGTTATTTTCAAATCCATTTTGATAAATAAAAAATATACAATTCAGATTCGAATATTGTAGAAAATAGTGGAAAGCTTAGAAATAATCAGATTGACGGAAGGACACTCCTCTTGTTATAGAAGGCTCAATTTTTCTGTGCCCATCAACAGGTGAAACCCTAGAAATATTGAGACTCTTAGATAAAAGAAGGTCTTTGACCATTTTCTAATTAAAATAATAGAATAAGATGGCTATGATTGAGAGGGTGGTGAAACAGTGACGCGATCGTTTCAGGCGCCTCCATTTGAGGGGCGGTAATTCGGCCTACTTTGCTGGCCGCCTTTTCATATTTCCTTGGTTCTTAAAGAAAAAACATAAGGTTTTTCCAACTAATATAAACAGAATTCCCCATTACCCTCATTGAACAAGGAATAAAATCATTATGCATTTCATACTGACAAAAAAAACACTATCTTCGCTTTCGAATTATTTGGAAGCCGATTTTCACACATTCAACTAATGGAAAATTCATACCATTTTGCATTCGAAACTCGTTACTGTCAAATGCTAAATGTTTTCAGCGGAACACATGTTTGTAAGCCCCATTAGTTTTCCTAGCAATATTTTTCATTAATTAAATTTTTTTTTAAACACGGTTGCAAGATTTTTCACAAGTTCTTCATTAACATTGGAACAGGGGCTGTTTTTTTTTGGTTGTTATGAGGAAGGTGAGGATTGTTATGCTCTTTCAGCAGGGGATCCAAAAAAGTATTTACTCCAGGCGCCAAAATTACTTGCCAGCGCTGATGACCTAATCATCGAATCAATTTGTTTAATTGTAATACATATCTACTTTCAATTATCGGTGTCTTTCAACTTAAGAGTAAGCACCACCACGTGGTTGCTCAGAGATATTTTTTCTTAAAAATCACCGATTTTTATGAAGTTTTCACGTTATTTCCTCAAACAATAATCTACATGAAAGAAAATGAATTTTTTTAATTAGCGAATGGAAAAAAAATTTTTGGTAACTTTTCGTTTTCCGCAAAAAATTTGAAGATATGTACTTTGTATAAAGCACTGATATATTCGAAAAAAATTAAACTTACCAAAAACTATTACAAAAGAGGTAAAATTATGATTTCGTGAAAGTTGTCGTACAGTGCTGCCTTCTATTTATTTTCTTCGAAAAAATAAAGAAGATGAAGTGAATGGACAACTTCGTACACCGTACAAAGTTTGGTCATCGCAGGAACGCCAGAGGGAATATGAATGGGTACCAAAGTTTAACTGATGCGCCAAAAACTACGTTTTTGTAATTCCTCCTAATATATGGGATGTTGCCAAATAAGTGCGGGAGTTTTTAGGGTGAATCCTTGTCTCAAATTTTAGGGGGTCTTTCATATTCAACAAAAGTTCTTAGGCCTTTCGTTGGAAAGTTATACGCTTGTCAAAAAATGGAAAAAGGAAATTAAATCAAATTTTCCTGTCCCAATGCGGTAAAGTTGTACTTTCCGAAACAGAAACAATGTGGTAAAGAAGTTATTTAGGCACGGTTGTAGAAAAATATAAATTTCAATTGAACACATTGATTTCAAATGATTAATTAATACATTAAAAATACAAATGTTGAATTTTTGCGCCGGACATACGGTTTTTTATTTGAAAATTAAATTAATTCGTTTGCACGTTGCTGGAATACTCAATATCATAACAACGTGTAAATGAATTAATTTTATTCCTTCATGCGAAACCGTACGTCAGCGGAAGAAAAAACAAGAGACCAGATTTGCTCAGAAATGAATGAGAATTTCAAAAATAATTTTTAATTCAAGCAGAAGCTGTGATTATCACTTTCAATTATCTTGTACAGGATGGGCCAAATTGGACACTTTTGAATGAGAAGTAGTATTTCTATACTAGATAGACATAAGAACAAAAGATCAATTTGGTCGCAGTTCCCGGTAGGCTAACAGAGCCGTAACGACCCCAATTCAGTGAATACTAGATGAACGAAAACTGATATCGGTGTCAGCTGAGGGCCAATTTTCATGAGAATCTCATTGGCGAAAACCGCAACTCCTTAGTTATTACTGTTACATAGTTGAAGGATGTTTTCGAGAATGTTTATTTAACTGAATTTTTTTATAATATATTTTAAAAATGAGCTATATCGAATTTTCTGAAGAATAAATTCGAGAAGTATTAGAAGATCGATGTTATCTTGCGCTATTTGTTTCTATCATCTCTAAAAGTATACAGCTTCACAAAAGTTAAGACATTTTGAGACTATTTCAAAAGTCTTCTTTTTTTTTAAAGATGAGAAACCTAAATGTTTACTCACTCATCTAAACTATTTTTTGCCCATTCATTTATGAGTTCCACATTTTTAGTTGAAAATTGTTTTCTTAATTTTTGTTGTACAAAATCAGTTCACTCGAAAAATTGAAAAAATGAAATTTAGTAAAAAGTATTGCCTCCTCAAACATCAACCATAGTTTCATACTTTCGATTAGATTGTAGAAGTAGCCTTGATCAATTTCTCTCCAGAGTTGCAGTAGAAGCCGTCTGAGTTCTCTAATATAAGGAGGTGGTTGGTGAAAATCTAAAGCTCTTTGTAGCCGATCCTAAGGGTGTTCAATGGTATTGAGGTCTGACGACCGAAGGGGCAAGGCCAAATGTAGAATACCATGAATTCCCAGAGCTTATCGTCCAATAATGAGAAATTTGGCACAATAGCATCATGAAACAAAGGGATTATATTGTCAATGACTTGATTTATGTGAATCTGCGTATTCATGGTAGCATCAAGATTCAATAATTCTGTTCGTCCGTTGAAACAAATGCCTCCCCAAACAGTGATTATACCACATTTGAACGGATGAACTTCCTGAACCGATCTGCTGCGACTTCTGGGCACCAGAGGATGGGTCCATATCCGAACACGCCGACCATCAGAAAATTATCCATATCTTGACTCATATGTGAACAATACAGACCTTCATTGATTGTTCCAGATCACGTGCTCATTGCTCCATTACAATTGCAATTGCATATGATTTTGAGTTAATGGAATACTCCTCAAAAGTCGTCGAGAATGTAGATAAATGGCTCGAAGTCTTCGACGAACTGTTTCAATCGAAACCAAAACACCCAAAGTGTTCAATGTTCAAAAGCCGCTGTTGCATGATTCGACAAGTACTCAAAGGCTCTCTACGTGTAGTCAGAGTCAGAAAGCGATCTTGTGCATGAATGGTAGATCTTGGACGTTCACTTCTCGGCCTTTCGGTCACGTTTCCAGTTTCTCAATATCGATAGATGAGTCGGAAAACTGTGCCCTCACTAAATTGAAAGAAATTTACAACATCTCTCTGATAACGTCCCGCCTCGATCATACCAATAGTTCTATTGGCTTCATCCGCACTAAGTTTACGTCTAGGTATTATTTCAGAACAAATTTTCAGAATTTGAATCAAAGTTGATTGTAACGTAAAACAACACCTGATCCAACATTCTTAGAAACGCCAATGACAAGAACATGTCTGAAACTGAAAAAGTTATCAAACGAGGAGCAAAAAAAAATTCACATATAAGAAAGTAAATGAACTGATCCACATGAGTTAGGAATATTGACTTAAATTGCAAAAAAATATAGTTTAAATGAGATTTCGGTGATGAAAATTCATATCAATATGATTTCAAGTTGTAGGAAATAAAATTAAGTTTAGCCTGTAGGTCTACACCGTATACAGGGTGGTTAAGAAAAATCGAGTAAAATAACGAAATTTTATTCTCAGAGAATTAAAGCATTTTAAGACTATCAATACAATGCATGGCCTCCATGGGCATCAATAACAGCTTTGTATTCTACACACGAGGTTGTTGAACATTTCTTGAGGAATTTGGTTCCATAAACGGGGCAGGAGCTCTCTCAGATCATTTGAGGATTCTGGGGTAGGTTGATGATTATCTAATCTTCTTTGGAGCATATCCCATGCATGTTCTATGCAATTCAAATCTGGTGAGTGCAGAGGTATTGGTAAATGTGGAATACCAAGCTCCTCGCGCGCATTCTCAACTATGGCTGCACGGTGCGGTCTAGCGTTATCGTCTAGAAATTGAAAATTTGGCACAATATTGTCAATGACATGCTCCCTACACTGTGAGGCGGTCATATTCCCAGGACAAATGTGTAGATCTGTGCGCCCGTTGAAACATATCCCGGCCCATACCATAACACTACCCCCTCGGAATGGATGGATTTCTTGGACATAGCGACGATTACGGGGTATGCGTGGGATTGTCCATACCCTCATTCTTCGAAAATCTGAAAATCGTCCATATCTGGATTCATCAGTGAAAAGGACACTACGCCAATGATCGTTCCAATTGATATGTTGCCTTGCCCATTCCAGTCTTTGACGCGTATGGTCACGTGTTAATGAAACTCCGTCTTAATGGACGTCTAGAACCTAGAGTCACCTCTCTCAAATGTCGTCTGATGGTTTCGATGGAATCTTGAACACCATCTGCATTTTGAAAAGTATTCCGTAGCATTCTACAAGTAGATGTACTGTTTCTTCTCGCCGAAACGGCGATGAAACGATCCTGAGCAGGTGTTGTTTTTCGTCGCCCACCAAGCCTTGGTCTTTCCAACACGGAACCTGTCTCTCTGAACCTATTCCAAATTCGAGATATCACACTTTGGCTGACTTGTAGCCTTTCCGCTACAACAACCTGAGTTAGGCCACCCTGTAGAATTCCGATAGCCCTATTAGCCTCAGCGTTTGTTAATTTACGTCTTGGCATTTTCAGAAAACTCGTTTCAAATCGAAGAAAACTTCAGAAAAAAGGCGACCAGATTGACGAAATGTCTCATACTGATTTTTATTGGATCGATTCAAGTTGTTATTGAGTTTTAAATGATTTTACAGAGATTCTCTCGAAGATTACATACTTTTCATAACGATTGAATACGATATCCCTAACTCTTGTGGAGCAGTATATTTTATTTCTCATAAAATAACATTTGGTAGACAAGAATTGGCACAAAACTTTTGAACTTCTTTGACTTTTTTGGAGCAGTATATACACAAAAATTAAATTAGAACTTTTAGGAAGATGGTAGTGTCACAAGATCGATGTAAGTAATAATTTCGCAATATTTATTTTTCAGATCCCCCAAAGTATACACCTGTACAACTATGACCTCCCACCCCTATACAAAAGTAAAGTGGTCAGGACCCCATCTCTCAGAGCGATGAACAACTACCACAACCTCTCCATCGAAACCTACGATGACAGCTTCGACAACCTTTCTTTTCTACCAGAAAACAGCAATGGAGACATCACCAAATACGACGTACCTCACGTACCTTACACGATTTCGAATCGAAGTGTTTACAGCAACTCATCGACATTAGATAGATATGGCCAATCTAACGTAAGATCTTTCACTCCCCAAACGACAGCTTCGACGACGTCAGAATTGGGTTCGTTGAGGGACATGGGATCAACTGCAAGGTTGGTACCTCCGCATTTGGAAACGGTGAGTTTTCTGTTATTTAGCGCTAAAAAATTATATATGTACTTATCATAACTTATACGAGCTGTCCCGAAAGAAAGATTATATTTGTTTAGCACGAATCGTCGGGGAGCAGGGATTATGTCAATCGGTAGAATGGCTCTTGGTAATTTCCGCGTACGCCAATTTTACAAAAATTAAAATTCCACCAATATTCGAGGCTTTCGTCACTTGAATGATGCCCTACCATACCTCGCAATAGTTAATCGGTAAAAAAGTTTGAGGACTGCGGTTCAACACTAGATAAAACATAACCTTGGCGCCCAAGGTTAATTGGTCTGTTCGTGATGATCCCAATCTTTCCATCAGGAAGCGTGAAAATGCATTGAATATGAATATGTAGATCATCGCTACACCACATTCTGCAAAAAGATCTGAAGCCGCACTCCTATAAAATTAATTTGGTGCAAGAATTAAAGTTAAACTAGGCAATTGAGCGCTTACAAACATTTACCAAAATCTTGTTGCCATTTTTTCATTATTGGCCTCGTAAATAAGCCGAAATTTCGCTGATGGAGTGCAAAAAAATTCAAGAACGAAACCATAAGAAAACTTTTCATTCGCCAAAGGTGACTGTATGGTCTGCAATGTCATCGCGGAGACTATCGGTCCTTACTTTTTTAAGATGAAGGGGACCTTCTGTGAATTCAGAGTGTTATGCAAGAATGCTAGATAAGTTTTTGTTGCCTGAACTGCAGAATTTTCCTGACTATAACCATAGAAAATGGTTTCATCAGAACAGAGCTATTTCACACACGTCGAATATGTCTGCCACGAGCTCGTGAAATTTTTCCATGCAAATTAATCTACAGGAGAAGTGACATTTATTCGTTCATTTTGAAAAGAAAAAGAAGTACAATTTCCAAGTGGTAATAATATCGTACAATATTAATTATCTATCTGGTTAATATATCAGCAAAATGTCATCAACATATCCATTGTCAGACAGAAGATTTCCACGCTTTTAAGTAGGAAACATAATCGAAAGTAACCCATGGAGAATGCATGTCATCGAGGGAGAATAGCGATATACCGGTTTTACCCTTATTAGGGATCATCAGTACCGCATAACTCTACCTAAGATGACAAACAAACGAAATAGCAGGCACCTTATTGAACGCTGGCAGACGCTACTCAGTATGCGGTGAGCCACCCATCGGACAAAAACCTAACTACTTCCTCCACGGGTATCTCGAAAAAGCAGATTTCCACGTCAACTAGGAAAATCTTCTGTTTTTCAGCCTGAGCGACATTCATCGTGAAATATAATGAATAAAACGGCTGATATTTGGAAATGAATGATGAAAAGAAAAAGAAGTACAAATTCCAAGTGTGTAATAATATCACACGATATTAATTATCTATATTATCAATAAGGTGCCTGCTATTTCGTTTGTTTGTCATCTTGGGTAGAGTTATGCACTGATGATTCCTAATGAGGGTGAAACCGGTATATCGCTATTCTCCCTCGATGACATGCATTCTCCTTGGGTTACTTTCGATTATGATTTCTACGTAATAGCGTGGAAATCTTCTGTCTGACAATGGTTATGTTGATGGGATTTTGCTGATACATTTACCAGATAGATAATTAATATCGTATGATATTATTACACACTTGGAAATTGTACTTCTTTTTCTTTTTCTTTTCATCATTCATTTCCAAATATCAAAACCGTTTTATTTATTATAGTTCATTTTGATATTGGAATATTATAAAAGATATTAATAATAATAATGATTAATGTTTATGTCCTTGTGGAGAGAAAGGCATGCCATTAAAGATGGAAAACGATATAAGCCAAATGGCAACCACGGCAACGGATGCATCACCGTATCTTTCTCATTAAATTTTCCGTGATCAATTCGCCCATTTTGGGGCTGTACGTCCTCGATAATTTCACGAATTCTATCTGAAATCATCAAGATCATCATCAGAAATGGACAAAACTGGGATTTCGTCAACACTATGGTCTCTAGCAGCAATATTCTCGGTTCACGTATTTGATTCTTCATATCACTTCCTTGTTCCAAAAGCTCAATTATTTCACCAGTTTCATCAGAAGGCTGAGAAGGTGGTTCACGACGAACCAAGAGTGCTTTAGTTTGGCGAACTGTGAATTTTAACAATTTTATTGATCCATTTTCTGTAATGGCGTACATATTGTCAAATGTAAAAAGATTACAGCTTCATTATGACAGCCGCCCACATAGCGGGCTATTTAAAATGGAACTTTTTATTGGAAAACCCAGGTCCGGTGCGAGTAATTTTGTCCTCCCAAAAAAGAAGAGAAAACAGCACGTGCTCCCATGAAGAAAAATCAAATTCTTGTGAATGAAGAATATTGAAATGTCTCAGTATTGCTTCGAAAACTGATTAGAATTACAAGTGTTCCATTGAAAACATTTGGCGTTTAACAGTGACTAAGTTCTTAATGCAGAATCGTAGGAATTTTGAAAATGTTGAATGTGTAAACATCGGCTTCCAATCAATTCGAGAGTGAAGATAGTGTTATTTTTCGACTTTGTAAAATAAGTCATGATTTCATCTTTTTCAATGGGGGTAATAGGATATTCTCTTTATATTGCTTGGGCTGCCATGTGTTTTTTACAGGCGGCTTAGTAGAGGCGGTTTGAAGACTTTGTTGCAGGGATTGTTGAAAAACGCAGCGGAGCGGAACAACCTTATGTTGTTTTTAAGAATCAAGGATGAAATATGAAAAGGTGACCAGCAAACTGTGCCGAATTGCTGCCCCTCAAAAAGGGGCGTCTGAAATGGTTGCTCCACTGTTTTACTGATGAATGAAAATCATAGAATATTTGATTTGTTCTTGGTACTTTTTATATACTTCCAGTATATTAAATCGATTACGTCAATCGATGAATTGGACCTTAACTCATTTAATCATTCACCCTATATGAAAATAGCGGAAATGCTTTTCGTCGGAAGCCCTAAAACCGACTACGATAGACCACGGGATTTGAGCAGACAGTGAAAGCAGTTGCCCACCCGTTGATTTTTTACAGTCTGATGGACACTCGGCCATACGGTCTGATCCGACTGGGTAAAATGGCTGGTCTGGAAGTGCCAGTATTGTTCCACGTACCTCGGTGACCACTAGCCGTGGAAGAAAGTCGAGTAATGTTCGTAATTAATGAACGCTCTGTACGTATGAGAGGGCGAAATAATAAAGTGTGCGTTGGAAAGTGCCCCGTTCACCTGTGTTGTTATGTTCTGCTGTAGTTATGTTTGTCGGTCGAAAAGAAGACATACCGAGAGTCGGACCGGGTGACATAGTAAGACGTAAGGGTGAATCGGTGGCGTCCGACAAGGTTCTGTCTTGGGGCCGAGCCGTGAAGTTTCTGTTGAGGAAGGTTCGTTGCGACTCGTCGAGGAGGTTGTTTTTGGTGAGTTCCACGCCGTTTTCTTGCGTGATTTGGTGAAGATACGGAAGGTGGATGAGATTGGTTGTTGATAATTTTTGTGAAGTGTCGGTACAAGGTCGTCAAAATATACGATGGAAATTAATGAAGTTGGGGATTACCTATTTCCATCCACATTCTTGGTGTTATAGCTATAATACAATAACAAAATCATTGGTGAAGTGATATTTTTCGTAGAATCCGATGACCACACGGAAATGATCAGTTTCCCCATGAATTTCTACTCTTACTTACACTGGGTGCTTCGGTTTGACGTGACTCTTTCTCAGGTGTGAATGAAAAATATAAAGACGAGTCGGGAATGCTTTAATTTTTTTTTTCTACGTTGCCCCGTTGAAAAGATATGTGCCTCAAAATGTTACTCCTATAATTCAGTTTTCTGTGATAACTCCCAAACAAATCATACGATTCTGGTCATTTTATGAATGTCGAAATGTAGGAGTACCGTATGGGGACAAATCTTTTCAGGGGACATCGTAGAAAAAGAAATTAAGCATTCCTAACTAGCATTTATATACTTCATTCAGATCTGAAAAAGAATCACGTATTGTCGGAACACCCTGTATATTTTTGAGCGTTCGTTTCTTAAATTTTTTTAAGCATCACTTATCTGAACCAATTCAAATTGAATTTTGGAAAAGAACATACTCGGGTTGAGATTTTTCGTATATACAGGGTGACTGGATACATAAGTAACAACAGTTCATAGGATATAGATAACCTCGAATTGAATGGTGATAAGGGGTTTAAATGTCCCCTACAGGATACTGGTTTCAAAGAAAAAGGTCAATTTCCGGAAAAATGCTGAAACTTTGATCTATATTTTCGATAATATGAAAGATATTTTGTTGATATTTAAGACGATTATTATGACGCTCACTCTCCGTCATTTCTGGAAAGTAGATTGATTAATTCAAATAATTTAATTTACGCGTAAGATGAAAAAATCACTCGGTATATGTGATGAAAAAATTTCGAGTACAAAGAAATTCTTAACGAAATTAGTCCAGAATGAATTTTAACGAACTGACGCAAATTGTGTACAAATTCAAGGCATATTGAAAGCATAATATTTCAACATTTTTATATTGACTATGTAGGTAATGATGTGAAGTCAGGAGCTTTTGATAGCTTGTTAATTCAATTGCCAACTGCACATTTATGTGGTATTCAGGGACGCAATTAGCGCATGAATGACGAGCACTCATAAGCTCCTGACTTCAAGTCTATGATTTCTCAAATGGGCAATTTATTATTTCGATTATGTTGTTTGATTTCACGAATATATAGGACCATGTTTTTTCATATTTTCAGCAAAAATGAGTATTCGCAATTTTTCCATTTTACATTTTTATCAATTTATCGTGTTCTTTTCAGTTTCTTCTGTTGTATCTTCAATGATGACTAATTAATTATTTTTGATCATGAAAATATGGAATAACTAGATATAATTAAGTCTTATTTTTTTGCACACAAAAATTATTGATACAAGAGCAAAAACAGCTATATTTTCTGAGATATATACGGTAAAAAGTCAATTTTCAAGAGAATCATAACAAATTTCGGAGACATTTTGGTTTATTATTTCCAATTATAAACCACTGGAATCGGAGAAACAAACATATTTTCTCATTATCCTAATTTTCACTTTACTTTCTGAAATTTGTCGAATCCAATTTTTTTTCGATATCCTATCTGAGATTTTGATGACACAACCAACATGAAACTTTGCTTAAGGCTTGGCAGTCGTTGAAGTATAAAGCTCAATTTTTTATATTTTCTTCAGAATAACTCAAAGAACATCAGGAAAAAGCTTTAAAAAATGGCACAGAAATCAAGTGTTCCAATCTGAAAAAACATTACTTTGGGTCATAGGTTCATAATTGAAGACCCTTTTGAAAAAGAAAGAACGTCACTGGATTCTACGTAAAAAAGTGCCTGTATAATGTTTTAATTTCAGAGCTCTATCATCAGTTTTAGCGGAGATATAAATGTTTTTCCAATTTTCGCTTATAACTCGAAAACAAAAAAAGGTGGCCAAAAATGAATACTGCCCTTGTTAGTCTCTCAGAAAAAGAGACCAAGAATGGGGTATCAGATTTTGTCTATCTCCTCTGGTTTAAAAGTTGTAGTGCTAAAACATCGAAATTTGCCCACCCTGTACAGTTTTAGTTATTTTGAATTTTCTTTTGGTTGATTATTAATTTTGTCATTTTTGGAATTGGAATTATATTTCAAGACAAAAATAAACCATATATATCATGAAGATATATTATTGTGAAGGAATAGACACAAAGTTGTCAATTTTTTATATTTTTGTTGATATTGTTTGCGATAACACATCGGTGGTTGTTTCGGCATGGAGTCGTGGAGGTTTCCAGCAAATTTGTGAAAACTTGATGGTAAAAGGTGATGTCGTTTGAACAACATGGTTAATATTAATAAATCAGTTTGTCTATAATTCGGCACAAGAAACATTGAATATTCAAGATCATGTAATAACTTCAGCTGACAGAAATCCAAGCTGGTCATCCCATATTGATATTCTATGCAAGGAAATTCATAGTGTTTCCTATAAATATACGTGAAGACTCTCTGTCTCGTAGTTTTTTTATTGATATCTAATTTGGTCTTGTTTAGAGCCACATTGTCTTTTCTTGTATATACCCTACTCTAGGTATCATATTCCTGGTTCATCGTGCAGACCAATATTTGTATCCAATGAAATAATACCACTTCCTTTTATTTACATTTCAAAATGTTTTGTTTATGCTAAAGAGAATGAACTGAATGTAAATCAGTTTCAAATCATCAAGAATATGAAACCAGAAATTTTCCTACTAATTCTTTTTGTGTCTGAACTGAAAATAAAACACATGAATTTGTTCTCCTTCATATCAGTCTCATCTCATTAAATTATACAAGCATTTAACATTCTTGAAGTCTTTGATATCATCGATTTTATTTATTCGGTAAAAGAAAAATTTTCCGATTCTTTAGTGCTAGTCACTTATTGTTACTTAGAGTTAGAGTTCTCTTTTTGACCTTTTCTTTATACTTCATAGACTTTTACCGGATCAATGAAGTATATTATGTAATGTTCAAGGAACGAGGATCATCATCATCTAAAGATGCGGGCGAAGTCGCGGATCCAAACTAGTTGTTAAATATGATTAACACGTTCGATAATGAAGAGATTCCCTCTTTCAGCCTTGCATACAGCAAGGTCGTAGATACTTCCTCTTGCGCTGTCACATTGTACAGTTTTGTTGCAATCACCTCAACACATCATCAAGGTTCATGTTTATTTATAATTTCAAGCCACAAAAATGTGCGGTTACATTGACCGTTCTACGTGAGGAGTTGACCGATTCTATTCGCGAAAAAGTATGGTCCAATAATTTTTCCTAGATCAAAAACCGTGTCAAGTTACTTTGGACTCTGGAATCAGCTTTGTCTCTAGTATTTTCATTACTTTTTGCTCGGAACTACAAACTATCATTTTTCATAAATAATGTGTGTATTTTCCGAATTTCGAGCTTGACTCAAGGCCAATATAAATTCTGTCCATCCGTTGGACGATAACTCTCGAACGTAATTTGAAAGAGACTTAGTAGGCAATAACCGCCAATTTTTGTTTTTCTGAATAAAGAGGAGATGTTGGATTTGGTTCAATTGAAAGGTTTTTTCTGTTCTCTAAACATCGCAAATTCATTTTTAAATAAAACAGATCCTCCATCTTTTTCCTATTCAAAAAATAAATAAAATAGGGTGTTGTTTCACCCTCAGGTGGTTTTTTCGGAACAATGTCGTCATAGGAATTCTTTCTACTTAATGCAGAACTTGAAATTCATTATTGGGTTCTTCAATACCTACTGTTAAGTTGTTAATTTGGGCGGTTCAACATAACCGTTTGACGGTAAATTCAATATTACATTATTTCGTGAATAGTGAACCGATTTTAAACATTCTAAGTGAGTTATGCACAGAACATAAATAACGATCAATCTCTAAATCTCTTCTCTATTAAAAAAATATTGGGGGTTGATGCCACCTTCATGGGGTGTTTTTTTCGAAATAAACTCAAATACCTATGGTGAGTCCGCTATTAGTGAAAGAACATGCCGAGAGTGGTTTCAACGCTTCAAGAATGATGATTTTGACGTCGAAGACCAGCATCGCGGTGGAAGAGAGAAGGTTTTGAAGATGCAGAATTGGAGGCATTACTTGATCAAGACTCATGTCAAACGCAACAATAATTGGCAATTAATCATTAGGAGTGACACTACAAGCTATTCCAAAACGCCTGAAAGTCATAGGAACTATTCAGAAATAAGGATTTTGGTGCCGTACGAGTTGAAGCCGGGAGATGTTTGAACGGCGTTTGTTTGATTGTGAATAGCATCTTGCAAGGCAAAGACGGAAGGGATTTCTGCATCGGATTAGGACTGGAAGCAAAAATGGGTTCATTACGTTAATCCCAAGCGCATAAAATCATGGAGATATCCCGGCCATGCTTACACGTCGACGGTCAAACCGAATATTCACGGTTCTAAGGTCATGCTCAATATTTGGTGGGATTAGCTTGGCGTAGTGTATTATTAGTTGCTAAAACCAACTGAAACTATCACAGGCGATCGTTATCGAACGCAATTAATGCGTTTGAGCCGAGCATTGAAAGACAAACGGCCGCGATACAACGAGAGAGACGATGAAGTGATTTTACAGCATGACAATGCTCGACCTCATGTTGCGAAAGTATTCAAGACATACTTGGAAACGTTGAAATGGGAAGTCATATAACACCCGCCTTATTCTTCAGACGTTGCTCCCTCGGACTATCACTTGTTTCGATCAATAGCAAACGGCATGTCTGACCAGCACTTATGAAGAAGTAAAAAATTAGACCGATTCGTGGATTTCTTCAAAAGATGACTAGTTTTTTTAACGCGGGATTCGTACGCTGCCCGAAAGATGGAAGAAAGTAGTGGCCAGCGATGGATAATACAGTGTTACAATAAAGCCTCGAAATTCGCAAAAAAAGTTTATGATAACATATGTTGAAAGGGAAAAAATCGAATCTTCTAAGTATGCATTCATTTTTTTCATATGCTTTCTCATTTCAATGATAGAAGTATTGAGTATTGATTTTTTTTATTCTTAGTTCTCATCAGCTTCAAAACAGATTGAAAGAATTATCGACATAGCAGGATGAATGATGATTTCGACTGTATCAATATTCAATCAAGCCTGAAGTCTAAAAGTGAATTTCCTAAATCCAACTAATCTTTAGAATTAGAGAAAAATAACTTAAAATGAATCATCTCTCCTATAATGTTAAAAATGATAATAGATTCAGTATTTACATTTTTCGACGATCATCCGAGCATAGTTTCGATGTTGTATAACAAGGTGAATAATAATTCGCCACAACCATCATTATAAAACTTGAGGTACCACAAAAACGAACAGGTAGATGATAACTATTCATAGAAATCGAAGAACATAAGTATTACACAATAATCCGATCAACAATTCAGTAATTACATAATGTTGAATAACAAGACGATAGTCTGATGGATTTGAATTGGGTTTAGATGTACCGCCTCATGTAAATTACTGTAACGGTGATTATTTTGTATGTGGCTACTTTTAGACTTGTATGGCAGATCTGAAAGTCCGTATCAATGAATAATTAGAATCAGAAGATTATGGGTGAAAATTTTTTTACTGTGAAATCTAAAATCAGCTTGTATCGAAACAACTATTATATTAAGAATATAATAAAAAAAACACACTCAAATTTTTTACAAACATCTACGTATATTTGCGGTTTCCAACGGAGCATAAATAACGACTGATTTTTTTAACGTTTATGCTTCCCTGATTTTGTTCTCTATATTTTTTGGTTCTGACGCTGCTATTAGCATGGAGTTTTGCATAAAACTTGGAATTAATATTTTATATAAAATTTCAAAACTGTCGGATCAGTTATCCCTGAATTAGTAGTTTTTTTTCGATAATCCCCTCAAATTTTCTATGGTTCTGGTTGAGCTATATAAACACGAAATTTTGCAAGAAGCTTGAAAAGTTAATCTATGTACCTACTTATAAATAAATGCAAAATCTCAACACTATCGAATCTGATATAAAGGAATAATTAGTGTTAAGTAGGTATTCTTTTCCAATATTCTTCTTGAATATTCTATGCTTTTGATGATGCGATCAATTTGAGTTTTTGAACGCTTGCAATTATTGAACACCTACAATTACAACTTGTTTGATTTTGTGGTGACGGAACTATTGAGTAATTTTTTGTCGATCTTCTTCTTGAATTCGAAAAATTTTCTATATCTCGCGAAGGGTCGAATCGAAGCGCTGTGGCTACCAATTTTTGTACTAAATTTATCATGAATTACTTTAGAATTACTTGCTTTCTGATACCTACTAGAAGTTCATAATTATTGGAAATAATCAAATAATAAACAAAAACCAAAAGCAAACATTAGGCATTTTCAATAACTTAATTGCATACCAAGGGTGCAATTGATAGACCAAAAGGCGCTCAAAAGCTCTTGACTTCTCGCTAGCGCCTTCCTCAATTCTTATCAATAACTTTTCAATTTATGATACAAATCTAGAGTTATGGCAAAACGAAACATTTACTACTAGGAATTGAATTGACAAAATATGGAGATGGCAAGAGGGAAAACTAGTACTGTTGACCTCAGTTTCAATTTCAATCTGAAAGGAATTCCATAGTGTCATTTTATTTCTGTTAATTCTTGAACAACACGCGAAAGAAGATTTAATTGATGTAGGCAACTAGAGATTAATTGTCTCAAGTAGCTCCATAAGCGACAACATTCATATCGTCATTAAATAGCTTAACATGCATGTTTGTGTTGGTGTGGAATATTGTGTATCTGGACGCCAGAATGTCTTTTCTCCAATTATTGGAAAAACTTGAGCTGGTGATTTTGAAATTACAAAGAGTGAGTTTGTTGAGTTTTACCGCAAAAGTAAACATTAAACTTTTCGCTCCATGGAATAACTTTTTGGTAACAAATGACGAGACTTCAATTTAACTTGGTATAATTAATTAAATTATCGAAATTATGATAGTTATTCACTATCTGATGAATGTATACATATGTAAATTTCGGAGTTTTTGTATTTCTTACAATAATTTTTCCTCATCAGTATCTTATAGTTCAAAAAACTTACTGAATTCGCAAACTTATAACTTGTATATTCATTTCACCATCTTATATTTGGGAACACTGAAAAAAAAGCTTCTCTGGAAAATTTTACATTATAGCGATCTAAACAGGAAAGTCATAGAACTTTTTTTTACTATTCTGTGAAATGAATATGCAAGTCATTAATTTATAATTGAAGTAACAATTTTCGAATGTTTAATTCGGTTGATAGCGACTCTAATCAATGAATTATTACTTTAAATTATAAAGGTCGAATGAGTCCACTCGATGAAGGAAATCTAATATAATTATCAAAATTATTACAAAATGGTTCCAAAAACTTCACTATTTGATATATTTTCGATATACATATACTTTTTGTCTAGAAATATAATTCCAACTGACAACATTTCAAAAAAAGCTTTTCCTTCAGTTAGCCTACGTTGTTCTCAAAGTTGGTGAAATGAATATACAAGTTATAAGTTAAATTCAGTGATTTCTTAAACTTTTTTTTTTTGAAGATATTGATCAAAAATTATATTAAAAATTATTTGACTCAATTGTTACAGTAACAGATTAATTTTTCTTTTGGTTGGTTTTCTTATTTTGTCAGTTGTATTTTGATGCATTGTATTTCGAGGCAAAAAAGTACCTATATACATATCAAAAATATAAAGAAGGTTTTGGCACAATGTTATCATAATTTTGATATTTATATCAGATTGCCTTCATCAAGTAGACCCATTCAATAATGGTTTTAATAACCATATTTTACAATATTTTTCTTTTATTTTGATAAATGCGGTAGTTGAAAAATGAAAACAGCAAAAAAGATCCAAATTTGGGCTGAAGTTTATTATTTCATTCGGAATCCCATAAGGCATCACTGTAACAAATTCTACTAAATGAAAAAATTACCAAAAATTGGTCGATGAAACACAAAAAACATTGAACATAATTTGCAAAAACCCTGTAGGTACCATTATGTCTCATATTTTTCGATATATTCATTCAATGGTGTGGAAAGTTTTGGATAGTACCAACCAAAACTATGATTTTAAAAACTAAAAAATTAGAATAAATTGACTAATATTCAAATGAAATAAACGTAAATATCAATTCCGAATTTCTGAAATTTGTTTTGTTATGAATATTGAAAAATGCCTATTGAGCATAACTTATTTGAATGAAATGTATATTTTATTCATCAGAATTCATTACCTATATCGCATTCAAAGTAGGCCAACGATGGCCTCAATGTGGTAATTTGTTGTTGGATAAGATTTGTTGTGATTTGGGTCAGAAAATCGTTCATAATTATGCGTAGTGAGATCGAGCATATTCATAAAAAAATTCAAATTTTGTTTGTTTGACATTTTTGAATTTCAAAAATTGAAAGAGCTCGCTCTAATGGATTGTCGAAATTCTGTTGGTCGCTGAATAGGCATGAATGTCTTCTCCATTCACGAGTAGTTGTAGCTCTATTTACTATTCAATTTGTTTACATTGTTCTATTTTGTCCTTTCCTGTCAATTATAAATAATAGTAATAATGTTCTTTTCAATGATAGGCTTCTCGATTCTCATAATGGATTAAAATTGGTTTCCAATAATTCTGCTTCAAAACGCAATTTTTTTTGGCAAACGAAGATTTTATTAATGTCATTTCATAATGAAAAAATTATTATATATTAACAGAAATCAATGCATGTTCATTTCATTGTGAAGAGGAATAGGAAGGTATGCCATTAGCGATCGCTAATGGCATACCTTCGAAAAACGATATCAGACAAATGGCAGCCACGGCTATATACGGTTGCAGTGTCATATTCTTCTCATGAAATTTTCCATTACCAATTCGTACATTTGCGGCTGTGTCTTCGATAACTTAACGAATTCCATCTTTGAGGTCTAGACTCGATTGTGGATCATTGGCATAAACTTCATCCTTCACGTGTACCTAAAAAAAAAGTCTAAATGTGTTAAAACACAAGGTCTCGAAAGCCAATTGTGATCAACTTTTCGAAAAATCATACGGCCAGGAAACTTTTCTTGCATAATTGCGATTGTTTCGTTGCTTGTGTGGCACGTAGTGCCGTCGTGTTGACAATAAACAACGTCACATCAATATCTTCCAATTCCGGTCAAAAAAATTATTGATCATAGTCCAATTCTCTTCTCAGTTGTTGCGATGCATACAGTTCTTCACATCATCTTCTCGACGACCCAAAAGTGCTTTAGTTTTGCGAACTGTACTTAATGGCAAAATTTTCACCATTTCTGTGTTGAATATTAACAATTTCAATAATGCGTTTTTGAAGCATCCACATTTTTAGTAATGGAGTCAAAAAATGACAACTGAAATGATAGCGGGCTATTTGAAATGAAACCTCTTATTAGAAAACTCTGTATTGAAATTCATTCGGCATAGGACCTGTCACCAGAAAAAAATTACAAGAAAACAGCAAATATATAATAATTGAGAATCCCAAAACTCTTTTCTTCAACAAATACTCTTCCACTGATCTATTAAACAAACGATTATTCTTTAACTGTTTGATTTCAATATAGGTAATGCATTATGCAGTTTAATACCCATGTACCTGGATGATTTCTCATAACCAGTCAATTTGTGTGTTGGTATTGCTAAATCATGCACATGCCGAGAATAGAACATATGGTTGTCATTTAATAATGAAAAAGTGTGAATGTTAGATTTAACATATTTTAATATTTCGAATACATATACAGAGGCAATACGTGAAACTTTTAGTTTTTTAAATAACGGTCTACATGATTTTCGAATATTTACTTCACAAATGAATCTTACTGCTTTTTTCTGTAGTTTGAAAACTCTATCTACATATGGAGAGGATCTCCAAAAAACCAGTGCATATGTGATTCTAGATTTAAACTTACATGATATATCTTGACAAAAATGCAATAGCATACATTTTCTTCAGTTCTAGTGATAATCATTCAGCAATCAGCACTAGACACTGAATATGTAGGTACTCTAGTAAATTTATCTTTCACGGCATTTTGCTGCTATGAAATATTTATTTATTGAGAGTCAGTAGTAAAGATAATTATTTATCTATTCAATGCGGAGCAGCGGTATCTTGCCATTAAAACGAAGGTTTTACTCATTTCCATTTCATTGTATATTTGAAAAAATCACAAGGAGAAAACTATTCTCCTCTTCTACTCTCAGCACTAGAATCTATTAGATCTTCCTAGATGATATTATTCTGAGTTATTATATAATGGAGAATATCTAACCACGAGTCTAACCATGAACATTGAGCTTGCCGCATCAGTGGTTTCAACAGCTATTTTTTGCTTCATTCATAAGTGTACGAAGCTATTTCAGAGGCAGTTACACAAATAACATAAAAAAAAGTGCCGTTCTCAAAAAAATGAAATAGAATTTTTTTTTCAAATTTTGTATCCATCCATTGTCTTCAGTTTTTAGGGAAAACTATTACAGTCAATGGCTTGAAATTTGATACCAAAAACCAATCATACGAAATCAATATATCATCTCAACTGAATAATGGGCGTATTTCAACTTTATTTATTTATTTATTTATTACAGACAAGGAATACAACAGACTATTTAAAGTCCACTACTGCATTCACAAATATCTACATAATTCGAGGTTTTATTTCAATATATAATAATCAAAAGAAGAATGTATACGAATATATACGATTTATAGGAATGAAACTTGAAAATCGAATACCTAGTACAACTTTTTCACATTAAACAGTGACTGAGTTTGAAATTATGGAATTTTAAGAATTAATTAGTTGACTCGGAAACAATCAACCTTGGCCTAGTGTTTTCCATTCCAGTTGTAGATTTTTACACTACACCTGGAATCTAATTGAAAATTTTAGTCTGATAATTATTAAAATTCGATTTCCACTCAAATGGTTCCAAAGGTTAACGATTTTGAATGAAACTGTGTGCATTCTATTGTAAAAAAACGCACATAATAGTAGTATAGAAATATAATTTCGAAAATTATCATTTAACCATTCAATCTCATAAAGAAGAGAAATAATTGATACATTGTCTCATATACCTAGACATTTACGTGTGATTTCTCCTTTATGAATAGATCAAAACCTGTATAAAAAATCCTATCATAATATAGTATTTCGAAGATGCAGTTTTATTTTTTCAATTTCAAATATTTCCTGGGAAAAACTCTTGCTGAAAATTGGAGATAAAATAGCTTTTATGTTTCATATCGTGATTTCATCAACAAGCATTTTCATAGAAACTGAATGACATAGGTATGTAATAATAGTTTGATTTATCAACAGATTTTTTTATCAGCTTTTCACAATTGCTGATCTAATCAATTGTATAATCGTCAGATGCTACAATTAGAAAAAATGTCCTAATATGTGTAACCATCAAAATTGTAATAATTTATTGTTAAGAGTTCGAATATAATAATATTTATTACACTTTCAAATGAGGCTTTCTTTCTGAATATCTAATTAACATTGGTCAAGTAAAATTTGAATTCATACATACCTACCTTTTATGAAATATATACATAAATTAAATCATTATAAATCATAACAAAATGAAAAATTATGAAAAAATGAAGTTTCTAAAATTGGTGAACCTCTAGGCATCCAGGATCAAAGACACATGAGGCATCTTATTGATTCGTCGCCTAACCTATTACGGGTTTTTGTAACTGTAAGAGCAGCTCTGGAAAATTGTCTTCCAATTGGAGCTGAAGATGCTGGCTTTGGTAAAAATCCTTGGCCAAAATGGCCAAGTTTGGAAAGATATATGTGAAACTACCAAAATCTACCAATATATTTCATAAAAATATAAGAAAACTACTAATAAAGTTACATTGGCCAATGCTTCAGTCTCTCGGCCCTCGAGGAATCCCCTTATTTAATCTAAGCGCTCTCCAGATTGCAGAAATATATGTCGTGAGACGCTTGCATATCAAGCTCAATTAATATCAGTAGCTTAATATCAAGTCAAGCAATAAATATCTAAAGTCAAGTCAAGCTCAAGTATGTAATTTTTCACGAGCTTGATTTTCAAGTCAAGTAGTTGGTTAAAATGTCAAGCTGCTTGGCTTGATGAATCCCTACCAATGACTGACGATCAGTTTTATGGGTAATTTAATGGTTTAATGGAAGATTTTCATTATACTATTTGTGTTTTCCGTTTGATTACACATTTGGATTTAAAAATTAAAATTTACATCAATAACTATATCGACGGTTGAAAGGCTACTATCAAAAGTAGGTATTCATGGCTTGGTTTGATATTCAAGCTACTTGACTCAAGCTCAAATAGCTTGAGTTTGACTTGAAATCAACTCAAGTCAAGCTCAAATAGCTTGAGCTTGACTTGAAATCAACTCAAGTTTAAGTCAAGTAGTAGTTTTTCAATTAGTTCAAGTACTTAGTAAATAAATACTTGACTTGACATTGAAAAAAAAACTACTTCTTGACTTGAACTTGATAGATTTCAAGTCAAGCTCAAACTATTTGAGCTTGAGCCAAGTTGCTTGAATATCAAACCAAGCAGTGAATCTCTAGTCATAAGTGTCCGGCAATAGATGAACGAGATTTCTAAATTATCTCAAAAAAACATAAAAAAATTGAGCTTTATACTTTAACGAATTTGGGGTATTAATTTTTTACATCTTTACTACCTGTTACCTGCCGAAGTAACCACAACCCAAACTCTATAGTGGACGTGTTCACCTGTATAGAAGACATGCACAGAAAAACTTTCAGCTTTTATAAAATAACGAAGGTCTGACTCTTGCTCTATAAATTGAAATTTCCAGTTGAGTAATTCTTAACGATTTCATTGGAAATATTGGATATTATCGGAAATAATAAAACAAAATATTTACTTCCGTTGTCGTGAAGGTGGCATCTCCTTTCACTTTCGATATTTAATCCTCTTTAAAAGTATTGTATAATTGTAGATACACCTTGTGGTTCCAATCGATTTGGTAACATCGTTAGTTCCATTTCATCAGATTCGGATTCCTTTCTCCATCGAGGGGATTTCAGAGAAAATCCGTATTCAACATAAATTGTTTCAAAGAAACCCAGAATCTTAATAATTCGTATTTTCCTATTCAATACCAAAAAATGAATTGCATATGATTTTCGAAACATCATTTCGATTAGCCAATGGTTTGAATTTTGATAAAATATTTCGTATACTGGTATTCATCGCAATATATCATGGTTAATAACTTATTTTCACGTTTTGTGTGCTTGTAAAATCTTGGTGTGTGAATTATTTTGGCTCGAAGTACAAAAATGTTATTTCTTCTGGCTCGAAGTACCAAAACTGTTGTATTTGTTTGGCTCGAAGGACCAAAAAATGTATGATTGATTTGCTTGTTTGGCTCGAAATACCAAAATGTTATTTCTTCTGGCTCGATGTACCAAAAACCGTATCATTCTTGTTCGAAGGACTGTATAATGTTCATTGTGGATGAAGGAAAATACGATAATGATTTTAACTTGTTTAATATGCCTTGTTAAGCGAAAGAACACGAACATCGAATAGAATTATAAATAATAATAATGGGTGTATTTTTCGAGGTATTTAACTTTAATTTGGCATTACTGTTCAAGATGGCGACTGCTTTAGCAGCTGTCAAGTGATTTATTCTCAGTTTGGTTTGGCAATTCATCATGAATAGACTCACGCCTGAACAATGTTTGCAATTTTATTTCGAAAATAATGGTTCTCTACGGAATACGTATCGCGAACTACGTCCATTTTATTTTGTTCAGCGATGAAGCGCACTTCTGGTTGAATGGCTACGTCAACAAACAAAACTGCCGCATTTGGAGTGAAGCCAATCCTCAAGTGTATGTCGAAACACCGTTACATCCAGAAAAACTGACTGTTTGGTGCACTTTATGGGCTGGTGGAATCATTGGTCCGTACTTCTTCAAAAACGATGATGGCCAGAACGTTACAGTCAATGGTGATCGGTATAGAGCCATGATTACCTTCTTTATCATTCCTGAATTGAACAACAATGATGTCCAGGAGCTGTGGTTCCAACAAGACGGCGCAACATGTCACACAGCTCGTGCCACAATCGATTTATTGAAAGACACGTTTGGTGACCGCCTAATTTCACGTTTTGGACCTGTGAATTGGCCTCCAAGATCTTGTGATTTAACACCGCTAGACTACTTTCTTTGGGGCTATGTAAAGTCATCGGTCTATGCGGATAAGCCACAAACCCTTGACCATTTGGAAGACAACATTCGCCGTGTTATTGCCGATATACGGCCACAAATGTTGGAAGAAGTCATCGAAAATTGGACGTCCAGATTGGACTACATCCGAGCCAGCCGTGGCGGTCATATGCCAAAAATCATATTTAAACTGTAATGCCCAAGATTATCTTGCGGATAAATGAAATTCATGTCAATCGAATTATCCATTTTTGTTTTATTGCAATTTAAAGTTCTATAGCTCTAAAAAAAACACCCTTTACTATTATGAGAGCACTCCATACAGGAGCATGGTGCGAGTAAGCATAAAGTTGAACCACAGAGAAATTATTCGTTTTCCTGTATAAGCCCTAACACTTGCTTTTGGTCAAACAATCAATCAACAATGAAAATATTCGTTCATCCTGAGATCTTTCCAACTATTATTATAGTTATGGAGAAAATGTTTTCATGATTATTCATTGATTTCTATTTCAGTGAAAGAGATCATGGAAATTTATAGATTGAGAAAATCGAATCTCATTAATTAGCAGTTTGTTTTCAAGTTTCGTCTCACATCTGACGCCTTGTACTAATAACGAAATGATCACATAACACCTTATAAACGGCTATTAAAATAATTAAGATTTCAGTAACAATTGTTTTCCATATTAGAATTGCCGCTAGGCCACCAAAGTCACCTCATTATGAATGACCTCAAACATTTGTTGTTGTATTTTTTATTCGGTTAATTGATCGATGAATCAATATCAGAATTTTAAAACTTCGTTCAGAAGTATTTGATATCAAATACTATATGTATTTCAAAGTTATGCATTAACGCAAAAATCAATCATGACATACAGGGTGTTTCATGAATAACTTAACATGTTTTTAGTGCGAATTCAGGACAATTTGCATAGTCTGAATCAGAGTGTTGAAAATTCAGAGTAATGAATATAGATAGAGGGAGCAAATTTTGTCCCCAACATGAAATATCAAATTTGACATGAAGCGCGCGGAAATGAAAACATATCAGTGATACGATATTTCACTCAATTTGCGAGTTTTTCCACAAAGAACGCACTTCTTATGTCCCATCAACGTTTCATATCAACTCAGAATATATTGAAATCAACACCTAAATATATCCGAAATTCAGAAAACAAATTTCAAGCGCGCCAAACGACGGCGACGTGAAAAAACCGATGACATTAGTAGAGCCAAACCTTGGATTTCAGCAGGTAGATACAGAAAATAATAAATATTGTGCTTATTACAAATTCAACAATATAATTAGTTCAATATAATATACATTTATAATGATATAGTAAAAATTGTGGATTTGAAAATATATCACAACCATGTTGGGGACAAATTGCGTATACTTCCATTATCTATTTTTATTTCTCTACGATTAGAACTACAACGAGCAATGAATTGAACTTTTCATGAAAAGCTATGAAAGAATTCAAGAGTAACAGCTCTCTGTATCTTGTAAACGAATATGATTTCCACTGATTCAGACTATGGAAATTGTCTTGCAATCGCAATTGAGTATATTCAGTCATTCACTGAAAAAATGAAATTTTCAGAATTGAACTTGGAAATCCATAAAAAAAACTACTCCGCCGTAATTTTAACAGTTTGAGGTTTGAAATTCGTACTCCTAAATTCTAATGAAAGAAATTCAACCGGCAAGTGCTTTTTTCGGAAATTATGTATCCAAACACCACGCCAGTGTTTTTCAAATTTTTCATTTTATCTATATTTTTTCAGTCTTGCCAGACATGGTTAACCCATTTGCAGACTGTGATATGTACCATTTCCCTATCAGCCGGCTTGGGGAATCTATACAGGCTACCCCAAATGACTCTTCTGAATGGAGGAATGCCTTTCATTGTAGCGTACCTGATCCTCACAGTATTGATAGGACTACCCCTTCTATTCTTGGAATTGGGTATAGGACAAATGGCCGAGGAAGGCTTCATAAAAAGTTGGAGAGTTGTGCCTTTCTTCAGAGGTTAGTTTCATATTTTTATCCAACTGTTTGTTTGCTATCTCCAATGGCATTAAACCCATTGAAATGTTCACATTTCACATCTTGAAATATTATGTAGAGGGTTTTCTAATGAAAGGTTTCATTTTGAATAATCCGTGCTCTAGGCAGCTGTCACTTTTGGAATGGGGGAGACTTTGAATTCACAGTTAGCAAAATTGAAGCATTTTTGGCTCGTCATGAAGCACCTTCTCGGCCAGCAGTACTGAAAGTGGTGAAACGTTTTGAGCTGTTGGGGCAAGTTTATGATATGAAGAATCGAAACAGTGTTCGGCGTTCGCCGCTCAAGAACAACTAAGAATATTGCTGCTGTAGCCAGTAGGGTTGATGAAAATCAAGGTTTGTCGATTCCTCGTCGATCTTGGGAATTAGGCATTCCATTGAGGTTTTGAAAGTTCAGTTAACTCAAGAACTCAAGCCGTTCGATCACCAGCAACGTCGTATCTTCACTGATATGGTCCTTGAAATGCACCAAGATGAGATTTTCATCGAAAACTCACCTTCAGTGATGAGGCTCAATTTCACCTCGAAGGTTAAGTCAATAAGTAGAATTGTCGTATTTGAGGCTCGGAAAATCCAAGAATGGTTGACGAAAAGCCACTGCAACCTCAACGTGTCACTGTTTGGTGAGGTGATTGGAGGTTACTTATTCTAAAATGAGGCTGGTGCAACTGTTGCGGTCAATGGATTGCTCTACCCAGCTATGATTGATGAATTTTTATGCCCTAAATTGGAAGGTTTTGATGTAGACGGCGTTTATTGTCTAGAAGACACAAGAAACGAAACAATCGTAACTTCACAAGAAAAGTTTTATGACCATGTTAGACGTAAACAAAATTGTTCACCGAAATCATGTGACTTAACATCCTTTGGACTTTTTCTTTGAAGATAAGGTCCATGTCAATGCTCCACTATCAATGCAAGACCTTAAAGATAGGATTCGTGAAATTTGGTGCTGCAACCGTAGCCGTCTTGGCTGATATCCTCTTTACAATGAAATAAACAAACATTGATTTCTCTTGAAATATACTCCTTTTTTCTATTTTTAAATGAAACCTTTTATTGCAGAACCCTTTATAATGAGGACATTACTGAACATCTACTCATTAACATTTATGTAGATATATTTAGAGAATTTTCTCCGTAATAGTACTAATATTTTTCCAGGTGTTGGTTATGTAAAGTTATTAGCAGGATGTCTCGTCTGCATATACTATCCCTTACTAATAGGAGTTTCACTCTTCTACATTGTATGGATACTGAAAGGATCTCTTCCTTTTCCTGAATGTGCTGTCGTCAAACTAACCAATGTAAGTTATAGAGATAATGATTTTCAATGGCATCTTCTAATTGAGAAATTCTAATTGCCCTGAAATCTATTCTCTTTGCGTATCATCTTCTGCATAATGTGCAAGAATGTTCACAGAGAAAGCTATTTAATTGTTGGAGAACTATTTTGATGAAAGTGTAAAGATTTCTTAGAGTAAAAGTTAGGTTACATGTAATCATGTAGATACATACCTGAAATTGTTGCTCTTTATTCTTCATAAAAAATTATTCAATATATATCGTGTGAAGGTATTAGAATACGCGTGATACAAGGGCTGTTCAATAAGTTTTGCGGTTCGATAAGAGTTGCTACTAGTCTAGTTTTTTTGTTGTTATATTAGTACATTCTTCATATGAACGTGTGTGAAGTTACATTTCAATCTTCCAATTCATTATTTGTTTGCAAGCCGTTTAGTATCGATGTGTCACAGTATTTTTTACAATGGAAAAATCATGTTTATTTTTGGAAGGTTTGTTAGCTAAGAAAATTTATAAACGAATGTTGAGAGTGTATAAGAACTCTTCGTCTTCAATTACAGTACTGTAGAAATATAGGTCGCTGAATTTAAACGTGGTTGTACAATCCTCGAAGACGCTCCACGTCGAGGATGTTCAAAAAGAGCAGCAATATCAGAAATCGTAAAAAGAATACAGGACATCGTATTGAAAAATCGTCTAGTGAATGAAAGAGATTCAGGAAAAGCCCTAGGCATATCATTAGGCAGTGTAAGCAATATTTTGACTGAAGTATTGGTATTCTGAAAGCTGTATGCAAAATGACTGCCGCATTTGCTAACACATTCGAATGCGACTTCCTCAGCAACATTTAGAGCGTTTTCAAAAGGATAAATTTGATTTTGTGCGTCGATTCATTATAATGGACGAGACTCGGGTCTATCACCATGATCCTGAATCAAAACAAGAGGCTAAAGAGTGATGTGGGGTTGGTTCTTCGGTTCTGAAACTGGTAATGCACCGTGTCACAAGCACATTTTGACAATGGCAAATGGATTAACGTTCGAATTATTGAATCATCCGCTGCATTCACCAGATTTCGCCCCAAGCCACCTCTATCTGTAAACAAACATAAAAATAATAAAGATTTATGCGTGGAAAGCTTTTTCATCAAAATATGAGGTCATAACTGCTGTAGAAGGGTTTTTTGGACCCCTTCCAGATTCTCACGCCAGGGATGGAATTCATAAACTGGAATCTCATTGAAACAAGTATATTGATGTTAAGGGAGGCTACATGGAAAAATAAAGTATATTTCAAGCAATAAAATTGTTTTCCTCATCAAACTGCAAGACTTATTGAACAACCTAGTATGAACAATTATTCGAGGAAGTAATCAATAGCTCTTTATATAAATCAAGTGATAATATATTTTTGATTTGTGTAACTCTATCCAATCTGTTCTGATCTACTATTATTGATTCGTTCTGAGGTTGCCATATTGATTGTATCATCCTTTGTAATCAGAGTTTATAAATTTTAATTTCAATTTCAGGATGGATATTCCGCCAAAAGTATAGATAGACAAGAGTGCTTGAAGTAAGTAAACAGGAAGCCTGAAAATTACCAGTTTTAACTTTGATCATTCCAGGAATACATTTTTGGAATCGGCTTTCAAAAATCCGTATTGGTATGGCATTTTCACGTCACTTCTACTAGTCATATGGAGCTTAGTTATAATTTTGTAAGTATTCTTTTTAAAAACCTGATTCTGGTTTATGAATTGCAGTTGCTCTTTCAGATCGATAAGGCGGTCTAAAACGTTTATGAGATCCTTGTTAGTTCTCATATTTCCAACATTGATTTTCTTCATTGCTTTGATGGTGAGAGCAGCCATAGCTGAAGAACAAGTGGATGGTTTCAGCAAACTCGTGTCTGATATCAAATGGGTTGATCTTCATTCTGCCAATGTAAGTACCTACAATAGAAGAGTTCACCTCTCAAGCTTTATTTATTTTCAGAACTGCATGTAATCAATCACTGCAGTTTATAAATAAAAGATTATACATCAAGCAAATAAAATGCATGATTTTTCGAGGTGCGCTACAACACACTGAGGAAATAGTAATTTACGTAACAAGTCCGGAAAATAGGGTTTTTTTGGACGAATAGACAAACTTCCAGGACTCGCTTACGCTCGTCCTGGAATTTTGTCTATTCGTCCAAAAAAACCATTTTCGGGCGTGTTGCGTACAATATTTTTTCGGCAACCATGTAAAATAACACTATCGCTGCTGCTTTCCATATTTTATTGCGATTGCGATAAAAAAACATGCAAATTTTTGACAACGTCAGCCGTTATCTCGGTTGCTATGGATTCTATGATTCTTTTCCGGCCTAGTCCGGGAAGTACGTACTTTCCGGACTAGGCCGGGAAATGCTACTTTCTCAGAGAAAAAGCAACCGGGAAGTGAGCACTTCCCGGACTGTTGCCGAAAAAATATATTTTTAAATTATTAGATCTTGTTTCTCTGTTTAACTCTTGAGGATTCTTTGGCGCTTTTGACACATGTTTTTCTCAGAATCACTGCGAAATTCATTAACAAAGCATAATATTATTGATCTATCTTATCTTTAGGTGGTTAATTATTTCAACTGAGATTTACTTTTACAGATTTGGTACTATGCAGCGATACAGGTTTTTTTTTCTACAAATTTAGGTTTCGGCACCTTCATCACAAATGCCAGTGTTATGTACGACAAAGTGAATCCATTATGGTGAGCTTTTTTCCATTGAGGTTCTTTTTAACGAAGTGATTTTTTTGTTTTGAATTAACTGTTTTATCGATGTAATATGATATGATATGAGAGCGTTTCTCCATCAATAATTACTGAGTATCACCCTTCTCAGTAGGCAAAATTACTTCAGCTCAAAAGCCAGAATTATTTTTCGATTATTTTTGAAGGTGTTTTATTCGGTTAATGAGTCTAGAATTCCAGATGTATTTTTGACTTCATACCAAATCTATCGTCTACAACTGCGATAGGCATCTCCAGACAACAGAAAAACCCTAAACGACAAGAGGGCATATTGCGCCTACCATTTTGCTTCAACAGTTTCAATCGGCTTGTATCGGAATGAATTATTTCTTTTTCGCTTGCCGTTTCACTCGCCTGTTCAATTCAATTCTATTTTCTTTTAAGATATTTTATTTTCTTCGAAATATATGAATAAGATGAAAGGGGTTTGTAAAAAACGAAAAAATTGAAAAACTACAACAGAAAACTCCAAACCTTAATTCATATCATACTTATATTGTATTTCCATCATCTTTCAAACTCTTCAATTTATTATCTGCACAAAGCACTCACAAAAAAAAATAACTAGAAATGAAACTACGATTATGATGTTGCCCCATACGCATATATTTGTAGAGGTAGAAAATGTACTGCCCTGTTTGTTTGTTATAGGATTTTCACTGTCTTGAAAAGGAATATGGAAAAACGTTGTCGCTCTCCGTTTGAATTTCGACATTCTATATGCATTTCTTTTGAACATATTGATAATACACCTAGAAAAAGACGGAAAAAAAGAGAGACTATCGTCTTGAAGGGCTGATAACGCTTTTTTCTTACGTGACGATTTTCCCGGTTTCTCATACCGCAAGCGCCCTTAACTTCGGTCCAAAAATTTAACTTGATGCTAATTTTCAATTGTAGGACAGCCCTTGGATATCTATCGGCAAATCTTCTTTTCGGAATTGGTTCCATTCTTCTGTGCTACATTATATCCGGCAACTTCCATATCACCCAAACGAAACAGAGTGATATCACCGAAGTCCATCTCCTCACCCTTATTTATGACATGGCAGTATCGAGCACTGAAAAGGATAACAAAATATGGGCAATAGTTGCTTATTGTCTGATAGTTTCTGTTGGTTTGATAAGCATGGTAAGTCAATTTTTAAGTTATATCAAAAACGTATCGATAAGAGCAAAACATTTAAATTGTGAGTCTTTTTTACTGTCAAAATGGCCGATATTCGTGCAAGAAATAAAATATTGATTTTTTCTGAGAAATATCATAGTACTGAAAATGATTGAGCTAAGCAATCAATAAAATTATTTTTTAAATTTTTTCTTAAATGTGGCCTTAATCTTACTACAGATATGGTGTAATGGATTTGGTGCTCGAATGACCGATACTTTCAGTTAGCTATTCCTAACCGACACCTTTTTTGCTAGGTTTGAGACAATTGTATCATCTCATTATCTTTCTTTTATAGCATGATATGATTTTATTGAATTTGGGATAGCCCATGAAATATACTATCATTTCGATGGTTCTCCTCTTAATTCAGTTCAAAGAATTGATCACAAAATTCAGTGATCCGCTTACGTGAAACACCTTGTACAAAATTTGAATTTCTATTATGTTTGTTACAAGGAAGAAGATCTATAATACAAAACGCTATTCTGAATAACCTGGAAGCATAAATACATTTGTAGTTACCCTTTGCTAGTCCAGCAAAGTTACCCATAACACGCTCAAATTGTCAGTTCACGTTAGAATAATGAAACCAAGCAGCTCCGAGTGCGGTTATACTTGGATGGGTGATCGCTTAGGAACAGCAAGTGCTGAAAGCTTCAAGTTTATTTCCTTTAGGCAAAGTCCTCCGCTATAGAAATGGAAGGTGTATTAGGCAGATATATGAGTGCCAAACTGACGATTATATCATTATATATCAGGACGAAACGATGCAATCCCCACAAAAAATTAGCTTGGGTCAATTACGTCACGCCAAACGTGGCTATTTTTTGTAATATGAAATACTCAAACATATAAACAATATTTAACTGTTCGATCAACGTTTCTGTTGATATCATAATAAAACTGTAAATATTATTTCCCGCGATGGTTTTACTGATAATAAACGGTTCGTCGCACAACCATTTCACAACGTTAGATCAACGTACCTGTGCCTATTGAGAAGGGGTGTGGTATTACATTTAATCCGTTCACCCATATTGAATTCAAATCAGCAAGGGAACTAAACAAACTAAGAGAACGAAGCTCCAAACGATTCCTGTGAAATGAAGGCAGAGGTCAGTGTTTCTCAAAAGAGACCAATGGGTTTGGTTGCGATTAAGATAGATTGTATAAAAGCTATCATTCGTTTCCGCTTTCGAGTTAGCTTGGAGCGGTGGAGAAGGCAGCTGGTATTCAACTTGATTTTTTCAGCTTTTGTTTCTTCAAAATCCATCTGATCTGTCTTCATTGCTATTCATAACCAAACTTTTGTATTCGTCACCTGAACGAACACTGAACTCATCCTTCTTTTCTAAGTAAAATAAATAATAAAAACAACAAGAGGTGGTTCCATTAAAATGGTTTTTCAAAAATAAAATTAATTCTGATATGTGTCCTAAACGATTGTACAAGAGGAGTTTGAAGGAATAGACTAAGATCGACTCTTTATAACTGTAAATCTATCTTGGAAGTCGGGTATGGCATGGTATAACAATATACCTGTAGGACTAGATACAATGAGAATTCCTAGACATCCTAACGAGCAACAAGACAAAAATCGGCCTGAATACAAAAAACGTGAAGATAACTACACCTTTTTCAGTTGTAATTCAGAAAATCAAAGTTCAATTTCAGAAACGGGAACATGTATTTCAGAATTGGAATATGTAATTCAGAAAAGAGAAATTGAATTTCAGAATAGTTAATTTAATTTCAGAAAAACGGAATTGAAATTCAGATTAGGAAGTTGGATTTCAGAAAAACAAAGTTGTAATTTAGAATACTGAATTGAAATTCAGAAAAGAAAAATTGTATTTCAGAAGTTATCAATTCAATTTCAGAAAATGTAATATGTAATTCAGAACAGTATCCAAATACCTTTTGGACCTTGCAGTTTTAAAGTTCCGAAGGAACTTTTTGGAATGATTCATTCCCGAAAGATTCCTCCAGAGTGCTTTTCTTTCAGTTTTTCCCTTCTCCAGAAACTCTTTCTTATAGGTGCATTTGCCTATACCACAGAAAGGTTCTAGGCCAGTAAGTGGCGTTTGAGCTCCTTTTCTGGCTAGTTTGTTAGTCTCTTCGTTTCCTTTGAAATTCTGAATTACAATTTCTTATTTCTGAATTACAATTTCCTTTTTCTGAATTAAAATTTCCTATTTCTGAATTTCAAATCACCAAATCTGAATTCCAATTTATATTTTCTGAAATCAAATTTACCCTTTCTGAATTACATATCACTATTCTGAAATTCAAATTACCGTTTCTGAATATAAAGTTCTTATTCTGAATTACAATTTCCATCTTCTGAAATTCAATTTACTATTCTGAATTACAATTTCCATATTCTGAAATTCAATTTACTTTTCTGAATTACATTTTACGTTTTCTGAATTACAATTGAAAAAGATGTAGTCATTCGATACGATCTACAACTACACCTTTTTCAATTGTAATTCAGAAAACGTAAGATGTGATTCAGAAAAGTAAATTGAATTTCAGAATATGGAAATTGTAATTCAGAATAAGAACTTTATATTCAGAAACGGTAATTTGAATTTCAGAATAGTAATATGTAATTCAGTAAGGGTAAATTTGATTTCAGAAAATATAAATTGGAATTCAGATTTGGTGATTTGAAATTCAGAAATAGGAAATTGTAATTCAGAAATAAGAAATTGTAATTCAGAATTTCAAAGGAAACGAATTACATCATTGGAAAAAATGAAAAAATCATCCACATATAAAGTTATGACTATAAAGCTATTTTCAACCTTTTTGGAAAAAAGACAAGGTTCATATTGAGATTTAGTATATCCCAATTCTAATAATACTGAATTAATTCTATCATTCCAACACTTAGCTGACTGCTTAAGACCATAAATTGCCTTATTAAGCTTCAAAACTTTACATTTATCAGATTCTGAGCATATAAAACCTTCAGGTCTTTTCATAAAAACTTTTTCTGACAAATTTCCATTTAGAAAGGCTGTTTTTATGTCTAAATGCCTCATGTCTAAATTTAATTTGACTGTTAATGCAAATAAAATTCTAAGAGTGGAATATCTGACTACAGGAGAGAAAGTCTCATTGTAATCAATTCCATACTTTTGTGTAAATCCCTTTGCGACTAACCTTGCTCGATATTTCACTTCTCCATCAGCACTGGACTTCCTCTTGAAAACCCATCTTGAATCGACAACAGTGACATCTCTCTCCGTTTCAACTAATTCCCATACCTGATTCTCTTCAAAAGACTGTAGTTCCTCTTCGATGGCACTTTTCCAAAAAATACTATCAGGACTGGATAAAGCCTCTGAAACAGATTTCGGATTACCTATTGCACTGTTATGTCCACCACATGCATATGTTACGAAGTCTGGATCCACCTTCTTTTTTCTCTGTCTTTGAGATCTTCTAGGTTGATCGTTTGATATACCTGAAGTAGTTTCAGGTTCACTGTCGTCCAGTTCATCTGTTGGTTGACCATTTTCTTTGAAATCTTCCATTTTTGATGCGGAGACCCCCACTGAATCTGTCACCTCTTGAACTGGTTCTTCGATGTTTAGAGCAACACTCTTCTTTATGTTCTCCATTATTGTGACATCTCGACTGATGAAAACTTTTCGGCTGTTTGGGTTATAAAGTCGGTATCCTTTGGTGTGATCATCAAATCCTACAAGGATGCATTTGACGGCCTTTTTATCCCATTTCTGCCTATTCTCTTTTGGGACATGAGACATTGCGGCACTTCCAAATACTCGTATGCTACTAATGTCTGGCCTTTTGTTGTGCCACATTTCATATGGAGTTTTTGAAATACTAGAGGTAACTGAACGATTGATTAGGTGGCAAGCAGTTTTACTCGCTTCAGCCCAAAATTGCTTACCTAGGTTTTGGTCGAAGAGTAAACATCTTGCTCTTTCTACAATCGTCCTATTGAACCTCTCTGCCATACCATTCTGCTCTGGAGTATAACTGTTTGTCCTTTGATGAACAATACCATTGTTTTTGAGATAATTTTGGAAATCTCTACCAATGTACTCCCCTCCATTGTCTGTTCTCAGAATTTTTATTCGTTTATTCCTCTGTTTTTCTACTAGGCATCTGAACTGGTGAAACTTCTCTGGAACTTCATCCTTCGATTTTAAAAAATAGATGAAACACATTCTTGAGTAATCATCTATGAATGTGAGAAAATACCTTGAGCCTCCTATAGATAATTTTTCATGAGGTCCACAGACATCACTATGAATAATCTCCAATACGTCACTGGCTCTACTTCCTTTTGCTGGGAACGGTAATCTATTTTGTTTTGCCTCGCAACATACGTCACAATTAGATTTCTGTATTTTTTCTCCAAGTTTGAACGGTGGCATACCTTCAACTACTTCTGGCATTTTTATTAAGAAATCCGAGTTGATGTGCCCTAGTCTCCTGTGCCATAGATCTGGTGTAACCATTGGAGCGGCCAACAATGCTATTGAATTCTTGTTATTCAATCTCAGCTTGTATACATTGTTCTTCAAATCAGCTACTCCAACAAGAACGTTATTTTTATTAAAAATTTCACATCCTGTGTCATGGAAATTTACTCTGGCTCCGTTTCTAATTAATTGGCTAACAGAGACCAGATTCGTGGTTAGTCCTGGAATGAAGTGTACGTTTTGTAAAAGTACATTAACACTTTTTCCTCTCACCATAGTTTCCATTCTGACATCACCTGCACTTTTGACTGCAAGTTTGGCCTCATTCGCACATAATATTTCTCTTAATTCTGGCTTCCGTTTGTCAATGAGATCGTTATCACTTGCTGTAAGGTGAAAACTGGCACCGCTATCAATATACCAGTCAGTGTTGCTAAAAGAACCATTAGCAAACACGGCACTCAAAGCGTAAGTTACCTTTTTGTTTAGACACTGCGACACATAATGTCCTTTTTCCTTACATTTGAAGCATGTGATATTACTACGATCCTTTTTGTTTACGTTATTCTCAAATCTTTGGTTATTCTCATTGACGTACGACCTACTGTTCGAATCGCTGCTTCTTCCACCATCTCTATGTAGACCACCTCTGGAACTGTTTCCCTTTTCGTGCGTTACTTTTAGCAGAAAACGCTTCTCCATGCTCCTGGCTACCGCCATCTGCGTGAATATCGAGCAATTTCGATTTAATGGCATCTGTTGTTATTTTAATACCAGAGTGTTCAACAGCCATAATCATCGGTGAATATTTCGGGGGTAAGCCTGCCAAGAGTAATCCGACCCATTCATCATCAATGTTGAAGCCCGTTCTTTTCAACTTTTGCGATGTTTCGACGACTTGAGTTATGTAACTCTCCATAGAATCATGGTTCTCCAATCTGGCTGATATTAAAGTCCTTAAAAGCCCGATCTTTCTGGTAAAACCGCTATCGTCGTACAGATTTTTAAGTTTCGTCCATACTTCTTTAGGAGTTTTTGCATCTCTCACGTGGGTGTAAAGCGATGGTTCCATTGTCAATATTAATTTTGCCTTTGCTTTGGCTAATAGAACGGAGTCCAATTCACTGCCATCAACGCACTTATCCAGCCCTTCGAGTACTAGCACGTTTTCAATGGCGAATACCCATTCCTGGTAATTTTCGCGTCCGTTTAGCTTTGGCACACTGGCGAAATAATTAACTGCTGCCATCTTGAATTATTGTTCGTCTGTTTCACAACACTATTTCACAATAAATATATAAATGTACTTACGTAGTGGAACGTTCCCGACCGATAAACTATTATAAAAAGTCTAGATTGCACGCGATGAGAACGCACGTGGGCACATAACCTGTTATAAATTAAACGCACTGTTTAATAATTAAAAGTCTTTAATAAAATATAGGAAATAACTGTGTAGTAAACACACTGACAAATATACAATAATACTCTTCAACAACGGCCAACGAGAGAAAGGAGCGAGCATAGCTTGCACATGGCCTATCTAACAATTACACAGAATAAATATACAACTGCGCATGCCGCGCATAGAAATACTACAAGACAACTTATATCACTTATGTACTGGGTAAATATTTCAACAAACCTTTCTGTGGTATAGGCAAATGCAACTATAAGAAAGAGTTTATGGAGAAGGAGGAAACTGAAAGAGAAGCACTCTGGAGGAATCTTCCGGGAATGAAACATTCCAAAAAGTTCCTTCGGAACTTTAAAACTGCAAGGTCCAAAAGGTATTTGGATACTGTTCTGAATTACATGATATTACATTTTCTGAAATTGAATTGATAACTTCTGAAATACAATTTTCCTTTTCTGAATTTCAATTCACTATTCTGAATTACAACTTTGTTTTTCTGAAATCCAACTTCCTAATCTGAATTTCAATTTCGTTTTTCTGAAATTAAATTAACTATTCTGAAATTCAATTTCTCTTTTCTGAATTACATATTCCTATTCTGAAATACATGTTCCCGTTTCTGAAATTGAACTTTGATTTTCTGAATTACAACTGAAAAAGGTGTAGATGAATCAAAAAAGAAAATGTTGGAAAACGATGAGGCTGAAGTGTAGGTTCAATCGCAACTTGATAATGTAACTGTTACACTCTACAGAGTATTACAAATTCTATTAAAAAAAAACAGGCTATAATTGCGTCAATCGGTATTTGTAAAATAGAGGTTTTTATGCGGATATGATTCACATGCTTATTTTCAGGAGAAAAAAACGGACAAGCAGTTTCGACAAAAATGTAGGTATTTTAAACTTCTGCCTAATTTTGAGTGGTGCGTTAATTTATTGGCGAAGTGTATATAAATATTGTCTTGCGATTTGGAACATACCCATGTTCCAATGTTTGTGACAACACACTCGTTTACCAGATATACCCAAAAGTTTCCTTAATAACCTTTCGAATATTATCATTGTATAAAGACTAGGATATTTTTCCTATAATGATATTATGATGCTATGCTGAAAAAAAAAGTTTCATATTGTTTCTTGCGCTCTTATTGATACACCTTATACCAAGTTCAAAATTCGTTAGACTTAACTAAAAAAGACTGATTAATGACAAGAATGAAACTTAAATGAGAATATATTTATCATTTCCAGGCTACGATGATGTACACAGTGCTGAAAGTGATAACAGAAGAGAACAAAAAGAAACTAAAATGGTGGAAAACCTGTCTTATCACTTGTTTCATAGGCTACATAGCAGGATGCGCTGCTTTATTGCAAAACAACTTTCAGATTGTTCGCTTGTTGGATGGCTACATAGTTGGAAACTTGATATTCATAGCAGTAATTGTGGAAGTATTTGCTTTAATCACATTTTACGGTGAGTTATTTCGATGAGGAGAATAAATGTTTTTGCTCTTCCAAAAAAGTGAAATAATTTAAAATGTTGCAAAATTTCACGGTCGGATATATCCTAGTCTTCGACTATCTGAGGTTGTCATCTTCAGAGATTTCTCGGTCATATATTGTAACTGGACACTGGAATGGTACAAACTAGAACAGAACTTCTTTAGCTCTACAGTATGATCTTAGATTAGTTCTTTCACTACTAGAAGGATTAAAATTATATTCTTCCTTTCCCGAGGGATTTTCAACCCCTAGAATAAATAAATATATAAATAAATAAAATTTCCTGAACGCTTTTAAAACAAACGAAAAATGAGAACATACTAAAATACCGGTCAACAAACCAACCATACGTCAAGTTCAAACAACTCCATATAGTGCACATGTCATGAACGGGTTGGTCGGAGAATGTTGACCAATCGTTCACTTATCTCCGGTTGAGATGTTCTTTTAACCCCTGGAAGAGCGGTTTTCCAGAGGTCTCGGAGAATTAATAAATTATGTAAATTCACTAAGATGTTATGTGAGTTCGGCCTGTCGCTTTAATGGACAGGTCTTATTAGTTGAATTTCTTTCTCTAGGGACAGGAATTAGTTTATTGGGTCAATGAAAATCGATTTAAATTTTAAATTAAATATAATAAAGCAAAATAAAAAATAACCAAAGTTACAATATCCCTTGAAATGTTGACTCAACGGCCAAAATTTTATAAAACAAAAAAAAAATGTCTCAAATAATCTGTTATTCAAACAAACGAAACAATATATCAACCTTGAATTTGGGAGAATCAGGACTACTCAAATAAACTTATTTTCATTAAAAAAAAAAACATTCAAACATCAACAAATAAACCAAAAAGTAAATAGCCAAAAACTTGCCCTTATCCCACGATGCTAGGTAAGTATTTTAGGCCCTGTCTAAACCTAGTTTTTAATTCTTTTTCAAACTGTTCACTCGAAAACGTGTAATTCCTTATATAACACTTCACTCCCGATCCGCGAACTCCGATCTAACCTAATTTATTCCAAAGAGATTCAAAAAACAAATTCTAACTTTATCCCAAAAAATTCCTATTTTACTGTTTCTGACCTATGTCAACCGTTCTTAGAATTAAAACAATTCCTTCTTCCAAAAAAAACTTAAAATTCCTTTAACTCTCTATCATCTACTAAACTTCCTTTATTCTTGATTCAACTTTTCAAAAAATTACTCTGATCTTCAAAAGAAATTGTTTTAATCTAAGTCTGGTTTCGCGACCGACGTTCTAATTCTCAACCTCTCTCAATAAGAGACCCTAAGCGATACTAACTTCTTCTTTTCCTCCACAAAAATCGTAACCTCGTACTTCTCTTAAGACCGCCCCAACAATTCCACAAGATACCATGCCAATTAGATCATTGGTTAAAAGATTTTTTATCCTTCTTCATTTTTCGCCAACAGACCTTCAACCTCAGTTCAAACTAGATTTTTATGCAGTCTTAGCAAGAACCATACTTCGATTTTGCCTACAGCCGGACGGATTTTCTGCTGTGTCAATGTGACCAAAAAGCATTTACTGAACTCAGATAAGCCAAGATTTCCCCGTATCTAAATGTATTCTTCTTATCCGTGAAAGATATATCGATTTCACCAACGTAGTGTCGAGACGTCTGGAGACGGTAACTAAGAAAAGCATTGATTGGAAAACAAAACATCCTTATGCTAAGATAAGATCAGTTTACATAAGGCGCGATCACTCTTTGAATTTAACGTATTTCCTCGGCATAATAATTCTAATAATTTCGATAATTTTCAAATATCCGCTTTACTACATCACACCCTTATCCGAAAAAGTTGTGGCATCGGATGCCATAACTTTTCCCTCACTCTCATCCTTATTAATTTAATAGTCCTTCCTCTCCAATAATCACAATAACTGTAACTCCTATATCAAAATGATACTGGCTCAAAGTAATTTAAATTTTTCATTCTTAAACTAAAAACTCATCATTATCCAATATCAAACTGCTTACTAACAGATATAAAATAAAACAAAAACCTATTAACCAAACTTTTCAAAAGCTAACCTTAAAGAGAAACTATATCATCTCTACCTACCCTAAGATCTTAAAGTCTATGGTGGTATGTTTTCCGACATTATTCAATAATTCATATCAAATATTATTTACTCAAATAAAATGAAAAAAAATAAAATCCAAATCCTAATATGTAATAAAACAAAAAAAAAATCAAAAACAATCAAATCAATTCGAAATATTTTTCTCTTATGCACTTCACTAACTCCAGCATGGAGTTTGTTCACTTTTCGGGATTTCAAAATTTCACTATCGCGGCACTTTCTGGTTCCATTATACTGCTTACTCAGGTATGTCTGGTGGAATGGTACTGTATATTTCTTCCATGGATCTCATCTTCGTCACGGAAATAACCTTTTACTTCGACATCCATCAAAGTTCTGGTAATCTGCTCTTCTTCTGCTTGATGACGATTCATTTCTCTCATAGGACTTATATTTCATAGACTGGCTAGCTTTATTTTTCCATACAAACTTTCATATAAGGACTGTCGGTCATATAATTCCAAGGCCATATTTAATCATGAATACCATAAGTCCATTCATGAATACTCGACTATCGGTGAGGGAGCCATTTCTCCCAAATCAAACATACTCGTCGTCCAACGACGTCTACTGTACTGCTAAACCATTAGCATACTTCTACCATTTACATCATCTTGGTTTCAAGATTCAGGATTCTCTGAGCATCTTCTTTATCCTCAGTTCCATTGTAATCCCATCTTCTTCTTCCTCCATAATGTAATCTTCTTCAGTCAACATATCTTCTTCCTCGTCTTCTTCTCAGCTTTTCTCTAAAGCTCCTCTTTATCTAAGGCCCATTGATTGATCAACTCTCTAACCAGTTTATCGAAAAGGTGATCGTCACTTCTCAGGTAATATTCAGTTATAATCCACATTGATCTGTATTGTCTGACGTCATGATAGCATTTCAGTTTTGGACATCAACACACATGATTGGAAGTAAGGTTATTCCGTTAACTCAGATTCGATCCATACATCTTCCTGAAGTTACTTCCATCTTTCGTTGTAGACTCTTGAATTTGCAATTTTCCATAAAATATTACAAAACAAAAAAAATCTGTGCATTATTTCGCTCTAACTAAATATCATTATATCCCTTAAAATTTCATAATCAATCAAAAAAAATTTTAAAAAAATCTCAAACCAACTAATTATATGAACATAACCACCATAAACGTTCATTAAATTTACCAAAAAAAAAAATTATTCCATATATTTCACTGTCAAACCCTTGGGTTGAATGTCTCCTTCATATTGTCTCAAATTATCCATTCTGATTTCCAAATAAAACTCTATAAAGTTGCTCTTTTTTTCCGAAGCCTAACATAATAAAAACAAAAATATAAAAAATGAGACATCCATATCCCAAAACGGGGACCCTATATCCGGTAGTGACTTCCTTGGAAGAAGGGGCCACTAGAATCTCACGTTGGGCAGGGTCGACTCAATTCCCTGAGGGACCTGTGTCCCACGTTACCCGTTAAATTTTGAAATTGAAAGCAACCTCTGTTTTATATCATCCAAAAAATTGCAAAAAAAATAATTATCTTATCTCCCGAACAGCCTACACTACACCTAACCTACAATTTTCACTTCGCTATACTTCCCCAAGTTTCCTAATCTGAAATAAAATTAATCAAATTTCACCAATATTATCAATTATCAATCATTCTACGCAATTATCAAAAGTCTCCAAAAAAACAAAGTTTCCATAATTTGTCAAACCAAAAAAAAAAAAAAATCACCAAAATTTCCATTACCTATCCAAAATGTCGAAAAATTTACCAAAATATGAATAATCTATATTACAATGGATTTATCTGTATGTACCGTTATCTATTAATCCCAACCCCATCGATCCGGTGGGCGACGTACTCTAGTCGATCTACGTAGAGGGATTTCCTCGTCCTCTATTTCCTCACTTTCTTCTTGTTCCTCATTTTCAAATTGCGCTCGGTTCCACATCGGAATCATCATTGGCGAAAATTCTCTTATCTCAGTACGCTCCTCATCTGACTCGGTATCGCTACCGTCCGTATCTACTTTCTCCGAAACGTCGGGTTCTTCTATATCCGTCTCAAATTCATTTCTAACTCTATAAAGTTTCAATCTATTTACATGAACGACTTGTTCATCTTTACCCCCGCATTTTCTTATTCTACACGTAACTGGGCCAAGAATTTCCACGATTCTATAAGGTCCTACCCAAGGTTTCGTCAATTTCTTTGATATTCCTTGTTTTATCGCTATTTCCTTCAAATAAACTAATTCTCCTACGCAAAATTGAGGGTCCACCGTATTTTCATTGAATTTCTTAACCCTATCTGTTTTCACTTTTTCTGTGGTCTGATACACCTTTCTATATACTCTTCTCAATCTTTCCGTTAATTCCGCTGCGTAATTATCGTCATAATCATACCTAACTCTATCAGATACTATGAAACTATCTGTAGGCAATACTTGTTCTCTACCATGCATGAGGAAAAAGGGACTATACCCTGTTGATGAATGAATATTTCCACGATACGCCATGACTACAAAAGGAATCCACGTGTCCCAATCTCTTTGATCACTACTTATAAAATGAGATAACATATCTTTTAATACCCTATGCATACGTTCAATTTGTCCGTTCGTAGTCGGTGCATAACTCGATGTCTGAATCTTTTTAATTCCTAAAATTTTACATACTTCTTTGAACAAACTTGAGGTGAAATTTGCACCTTTATCGGTCAATAATTTTTCTGGTGTACCATGTCTCACAATAATGTTTTCTACAAATGCCCTAGCAATCGTATCGGCTTTTTGGTCCGCTAATGGTATAGCTTCTATATATTTCGTAAAATAATCCTGAAACGTTAACAAATATCGATTTCCATTAAGAGAAGTTACAAACGGCCCTACTATATCCATAGATGTTAATTCCCAAGGTTTGGTAGTCGGTGTGAAATGTTGTAATGGCGCTTTCTTATGATGGGGAGATGTTTTTCTTTCATTACAAGTCTCGCAACTTTTACAATAATTTATTACTTCTGTTCTCATATTTGGCCAAAAAAATCTTTTCCTCAAACTACTCAATGTTTTCTGTTGTCCTTGATGACCCGCCATAGGTGAATCATGAAAATCCCGTAATACTTTTCGCACAAATTTCCGTGGTACAATTAACTTATCCCCATCTTCCTCTATTTTGTAAATTATACTATCTTTCGAAAGATAAAAATTACCGTCGATATCTTCTCCTCCTGAATTGAAATTTAATCGAACCCCTTGACAATAAGAGTCATTTTCTTGAGCTTTCCTTAATAATTCTCTGTCCCATTCCGGCTCTAAATGTTCATTTTCTTTAACATGAATAGATGACACTGCCTTACTACCTGTATATATTCGCACCTGAATATCCGAATTATAAAATATAAATTTAATCATTTCCGATACTTTTTCCCATTCTAATTTATCGAGGCCGCAACCTATCATCGGCATGGCTAAATATCTATCCTCATTCTTTTCACAACTAACCTTTAAATTTCGAAGTGCATTCCATATTCCTCTATATGATGGTTTTTCGTAATAGCGATCTTTCGTTACCATATAATAAATATTTCTTTCTGGAAGATTTAACTCTGCCACTTCCCCTATATTTTTATTTTGTTGTTTAAGCATTCCTACTGAACCAAAATTTTGTTTAAATTGCAATGCGATCCCAGCCCCCATAGCCAAATCTTTAGATACACAATGGGCCAATGCCCAATTTTCTGAAACTGAAAATAAATTTCCCTCTTTGATTGAAAAATTTTTCATTTCTGGGATCGTATGTAACCGCTTATATTCTTCAAATTCATCATATTCCATATCTATAAAATTATCATCCTTACTATACATCCGACTCAACGCATCCGCATTTCCATGTAATTTTCCTTGTCGATGAATAATTGAAAAGTCATAATCAGCTAAAGTTAATGCCCATCTAGCAAGTCTAGATCCAGGATCTTTCAAAGTAAGAAGCCATCTCAACGGTCGATGGTCGGAAATTACCGTGAATTTTCTTCCGTATAAATAACATCTAAATGACTGAATTCCAAAAATTACACCAAAAAGTTCTTTCTCTGTTGTTGAATAATTTAATTCTGCCTTTTTGAAATTTCTACTTGCGAAGGCTATTGGCCTCTCATATCCGTCTCTTAGTTGACTTAATACCGCACCTACTCCTAACCCCGAAGCATCTGTTGCTACAATAAAAGGTTGACTAAAATCTGGAAAAATAAGAATTTTATCCGACGTTAAAACAGATTTCAATTTTGATATAGCATCCAAAACTTCCGAAGTAATTTCAAACTTTACATCTTTTTTCGTTAAATTCGACAAAGGAGTTATTAATTCTGCTGCATTTGGAATAAATCTTCGATACCAATTTATTAATCCTAAAAATGACCTCACTCCTTTCACTGTTTTCGGAATAGGGAAATTATGAATAGATTCTATCTTTTCTGGATCTGGAAGAACACCATTTTGTGTAATTATGTGACCTAAATATTTTACTTTTTTCAACAAAAACTGACATTTCTTCGGCTTAAGTTTCACATTCGCTTCTTTCAATCTATCGAAAACCTTCCTTATCCCATTCAAATGATCTTCCTTCCCAGTGGAATTGAAAATAATAATATCGTCTAAATAAACCATACAAATATCACCTGTAAGTCCCGATAACATAATATTCATGAACCGTTGAAACGTAGACGGTGCATTTTTCAAACCGAATGGCATCTTTGTATACTCATAGTGACCTTGAAAGGTACTGAAGCCCGTTAGATGTATATCTTTTTCCTCCATATCAATTTGATGATAAGCTTCCGCCACGTCAATGACCGTAAACAACGCTCTCGTTCCCGACTGATAATTTTGAATTAAGTCTGAGATATTTGGCAATGGATAGTACTCAGTTTTCGTAACATTATTAAGTCCCCGATAATCAATACACATTCTTATTTTTTCTTCTCCATTCGATGATTTTTTTGTAATCAAAACTACGGGAGCAGACCATGGACTAAACGAAGGTCTAATTATTCCTGATTCTAATAATCGATCGATTTCTTTTTGTAACACTTCCCTCTGATGATAGGGAATTCTATATGGAGCTTTACAAATTGGTTGAGTCCCTGGTTCTAACGTTATACCGTGTTTCACCTTAGTAGTACTAGTCAATTTATCATTGTCGTCCAAAAAAAGTTCCTGATATTCTAAAATAAGTTTCTTAAGTTCTTTCTGTGTATCTGCACCTAAATGTCCGAAATCAAATCCGCTAAGTTCCCAACCTTTCTCTTCAAAATTTATACGACCTATTAATTGACCTTTCCGTTTTTCTTTCTCGTTCAATACTTCGCAAGACATTGCTTTAGCAAGTTTTTGTCGTTTTTCTAATGTAATTTCCTCATAAGATATATTTACTACTCGAATCCACAATTTTTCTGATTTTTTCATCAAACAATTCGCAACGTAAATGAATCCAATACCTTGCTCCAGTGGTTCACATACTAGGTCTGTCCCTTCTATATCTCTTTTCAATTTTGCTGGTACTAAAGCTTCCGTACGCGCTGGTATATTAACCCTCTTTTCCGAAATAATGTCCGTCTCCCAAAATTTATTCTCCTCATAATTTCCAATCAATTTTTCATTTTCATGAATTTTTTTCTGATCTCTTTCTGTCATTCCTATCGTTTTGTCCACTTTTATTTTTTCAATTTCCGCTATACCTTCCACTTGAATACCGATATCCCTCATCGCTAAATCTCCTTTCTCCACGTAATTTTCCGTCTGAGTACCTATATCCTTAATATTCGTCAACTTTCTATTAACCTTAAATTTTTCCAAAATATCATCTGCAAAAGTCACCCTTTTCCGCACTTTATTAACTTGTATTTCCTCTTTCTTTTCCTCCGTATATCTGTCCCCTGTATATATACCTTCATTCAAATCTTTATTCAGAAATTTAAACTCTCTTCCCCACATAGTTACCGATGGTTCGGCTTCATACTTAATATGCGCTTGATTTTCCTTAAGAAAATCCCTACCTAGTATTATATCAACGTTCCCTAATGTTTCATCATCCACTAATATAACTGTCCAATCTGTCTTAAATCTTTCTGCTATTGGACTTACAGTAATATTCGCCGTACCCCAGGTACGTAAATTGTGACCCGATACGCTAGTTAGCTCGCAGTCAACACCGTATTCATTGACCTCGTCTCTTGAGATCAATCCCCTTTTTACGAGAGACACCGCTGCCCCTGTATCTATCAAACAAACACCTATATTTCCGTTGATACTTAATCTAATCAAGTGGGGTACGTCATGCATTCTTGCCGAATTTACTTCCGGAATGACCATGACTGTACGTTCCCTAAATTCTCTACTAGGTAGCCGCCCTTTTGGCGAACGCAATCCGTTCTGCCTATTTACATATTTGCAGCCTCCGTCCCGGCGGAAGGACTTTGGCCATTGGAGTTTAAATTCTTTCTTTGAGGAAAAGGTGAAAATTTTTGTTTTGGGATCGCACCCGTTGACGAACTATTATTTGACCTATTAAAATAATTATTTCCAAAAGAATATCGCTGGTCCCTTCCCTCAGCCCCTTGAGGCTTTTTACTTTCATTTTCAACACTTCTATTTTCATTGTTAAAATTTTGTCGTTTACTAAGCTCAACTTTTCGGGCATTTCCGGGACATTCTCTCGCCCAATGTCCCAACTTATTACACTGAAAACAAGCACTTTGAATTTGTTTCCTTGATTTATCATTATCCCTACAATCTCTCGAAAGATGGCCTAATCTGCCACACGCAAAACATCTTTTTTGAAAATTTTGTCCTCCGTTCTCCCGATTTATTCGAATACTTCTACATACTTTCGCTGAATGACCTTTCTTTTCACAAAACTGACACACTTCTTCTGATTTTATTGTCGATATTTTCATATTAGCTAATCTTCCCTGTAACATTCTATTTGTTGTCTCATGCAAAATGACCAATTCTTCCGCTTTTTCCAAATTTAAATCTTTTTCCCGTAATAACAATATTCCAATCTCCCTCATTACGTCTTTCCGTAATCCTATTTTGAACTGATTCAGAATCAAATCTTTATTTTTCTTTCGCAATCCTATTTCCTCATCCGCTTTTGCCCCGGCTAAATCTTCATTTAATAATTCTGCGCCAATAGTTTTTAATCTGGTACAAAATGAAGATACATCCTCATCTTGTCTTTGTATACATCTACTCAAATTCCACTGACATTCTCCCGGTAATTTTTGCGACGTAAATTTTTCAATTAGTCTCAATTTTAGTTCTACATAAGTTAATGAATTTAAAGTAATATCTGATTTAAAATAGCTGTATGCTTCGCCTACTAACTTTAGTTTCAATAGAGTGAGGGTTTCGTCCTCACTCCATCCTTCTAATTTTGCCCTTAGTTCCAATTTATCAAAATATCTTAAAACTTCTTTTCCTGAAAAATTTTCTAAGGTAGTCGACATCATTCCTAGCGAATAACGTTGCAAATTTACTATTGCCGGATTCACAGGTGGATTTCCGCCTGGCGCATTAACTGAAGTAGCGCTATTAACAGTACCAGGTAGAGGAGGTGTAATCGACATTTTTTTTAATTAAATTTGAATATCAAAAAAATAATACAAATGATACAACCAATACAATATTTTACCTTCACCCTTATATATTTGGTATCCCACGTTGATCAACTGTCTGACCTTTTCCTGAAAATCCCTAAATTTCTTTCTAACACCGAAAACTGTGAATTCCAAAACTAGCACAAACCTGACTTCAATGTCTACTTGAAACTCTTTTTCAAATTTTGAAAATTAGAGTATAAACCAAAACTTACTTAAAAGAAAATCACTTCAATTAAAACAAATGTCTCAAAACAAATACCTCTAATTAATTATGAAAATTATTTATTCACTTCTACTTATAGATTTAGAAAATTAACGTTCAACGAAATAAATTAACTAAGTATAATTCAGGCCCAACAGCTGATTTTCTCCAACTTCCTAAATAACATACCTAAATATAAAAAAATCAGAATCCGACACACTCCTCCACCTCAACAAAATTAAATGTTTTCACCCCTGATAAAAACAACAATACGCTCAAAATAATTCAAATTCCAATATATTAATCATACACAAAGAATACAAGGTCTATTCATCCAAAAGTCTCCCAATTCAACAGTTTCTTTCTCAAACTTTACTCTAATACTTCAATATTATCAATCCTCAAAATTTCAACTACCAAAATTTAACTTTTTGAAAAATATCCGATCCCAGTCAAAAAAAAATTATCTCTTAAACTATCACCAATTTGTCATATCATCCCAGAGAAATAAAAATCAACTAAAATCCCTTAAGCTGTCACCAATTTGTCATGAACGGGTTGGTCGGAGAATGTTGACCAATCGTTCACTTATCTCCGGTTGAGATGTTCTTTTAACCCCTGGAAGAGCGGTTTTCCAGAGGTCTCGGAGAATTAATAAATTATGTAAATTCACTAAGATGTTATGTGAGTTCGGCCTGTCGCTTTAATGGACAGGTCTTATTAGTTGAATTTCTTTCTCTAGGGACAGGAATTAGTTTATTGGGTCAATGAAAATCGATTTAAATTTTAAATTAAATATAATAAAGCAAAATAAAAAATAACCAAAGTTACAATATCCCTTGAAATGTTGACTCAACGGCCAAAATTTTATAAAACAAAAAAAAAATGTCTCAAATAATCTGTTATTCAAACAAACGAAACAATATATCAACCTTGAATTTGGGAGAATCAGGACTACTCAAATAAACTTATTTTCATTAAAAAAAAAAACATTCAAACATCAACAAATAAACCAAAAAGTAAATAGCCAAAAACTTGCCCTTATCCCACGATGCTAGGTAAGTATTTTAGGCCCTGTCTAAACCTAGTTTTTAATTCTTTTTCAAACTGTTCACTCGAAAACGTGTAATTCCTTATATAACACTTCACTCCCGATCCGCGAACTCCGATCTAACCTAATTTATTCCAAAGAGATTCAAAAAACAAATTCTAACTTTATCCCAAAAAATTCCTATTTTACTGTTTCTGACCTATGTCAACCGTTCTTAGAATTAAAACAATTCCTTCTTCCAAAAAAAACTTAAAATTCCTTTAACTCTCTATCATCTACTAAACTTCCTTTATTCTTGATTCAACTTTTCAAAAAATTACTCTGATCTTCAAAAGAAATTGTTTTAATCTAAGTCTGGTTTCGCGACCGACGTTCTAATTCTCAACCTCTCTCAATAAGAGACCCTAAGCGATACTAACTTCTTCTTTTCCTCCACAAAAATCGTAACCTCGTACTTCTCTTAAGACCGCCCCAACAATTCCACAAGATACCATGCCAATTAGATCATTGGTTAAAAGATTTTTTATCCTTCTTCATTTTTCGCCAACAGACCTTCAACCTCAGTTCAAACTAGATTTTTATGCAGTCTTAGCAAGAACCATACTTCGATTTTGCCTACAGCCGGACGGATTTTCTGCTGTGTCAATGTGACCAAAAAGCATTTACTGAACTCAGATAAGCCAAGATTTCCCCGTATCTAAATGTATTCTTCTTATCCGTGAAAGATATATCGATTTCACCAACGTAGTGTCGAGACGTCTGGAGACGGTAACTAAGAAAAGCATTGATTGGAAAACAAAACATCCTTATGCTAAGATAAGATCAGTTTACATAAGGCGCGATCACTCTTTGAATTTAACGTATTTCCTCGGCATAATAATTCTAATAATTTCGATAATTTTCAAATATCCGCTTTACTACACACATTAGTGCCCCAAACACATTTAAACGTTCTATTGACTAGTAATTTCATTGAAAAATTATTTTTTTTTCTTGTTAACTTTATTATAACTACAGATTAAATTAATTCGAATATTTATATTTTTCTAGGTATCGAGAAAATTCAATGTGATTTCGAATTCATGTTGGGGCAAGTACTGTCCAAATTCTGGCTGGTGTTATGGTGGATCATACCCCTTTTGTTGACAGGAATTTTCTGCTGGGGCCTTGCGACTTTACCATTCGGAAACGACCCAGAATGGCTCAGTGGTACAGGATGGGGAGTAGTTCTTATGGCCACCATCTTCATATTTGCTATGGGAATATATACGATAACAAAACAAGATGGATACAGTTTCACAGACGTGAGTAAAACGAAATGTCGATAATAATGTCTGCACCAATAGTTTCGGAATTGAATAGATTTTGTTATAGAATTATAAGTTCGTCACAATGCCAGAAATTTTAGGTTGAGAATGGTCACAAACGATAAGGTTCGACTAACTGATGACGAATCATTCTTAAAATTATATTCTGTCCCCTTGTCCAGCAATATAGGTTTGGTGAATGCATTCAGAAAGATAGGATCCTTAGCGTTATTCTAGAGAATACTCATCGTCCAGTGTAATACTCCAACAATCAAAACATTTGCGTAATACGATATCGAATAAAAGAGTGTTCTCTTTCAATAACGAAGTGGGGATGGTGGTAACAGTTGCGGCCTGGGCTAGCGTTGAGGCTTGAATATTAGCCGCTCTCCAACCTTTGAAGAGGTTACGACAATTTTATTCCATTGTATATGGTTAATTTATTTGCAACAATGCATGATAAAAACAATTTTCTCTGTGAACATAAATATTTATGTTCACAGAGATAAGTATATTTTATTTTCAAATCAGTTATGGCGAAAAAAACTAGGTATATACCTAGTTTTTTTCACGATGACTGATTTGGAAATAAATTATATATTCTACGAAAGTAAGAAATATAATGAACACAAAAAACTCTTAAAAATGCTAAATCAAAGGCCACATATTCGAATGAAATGTTCGTGAAAAACTACATTTCTCGAATTTTGTATTTTTTTTAGATAAAGCGGAACTTAAAGGTATCGGCATATCTTTAGAGGCAAAAATAAGTGTATTTATCATCTCTTCAATTGATTGGTCACCAAAGTACAATTTTAAAATTTGAATTTTGAGAATTTGTTGTTGTTCTCTATCATATTTCTTACTTTCGTATAATTTATTTTATTTTCAAATCAGTTATTTCAAAAAAGAACTTAAATAGTCATTTCCACAGAGGAAATCATTTGTCTCATTCATTGTCGCATATAAATCACTCGTATATAATGAAATAAAATTAAAAACCCATCCCACGGTTGGAGAGAGACAATATTCAAGCCGCAGGGCTAAGGCAAGCCGCAACTGTCACCATCCCCACTTCGACATTGAAAAAACATTCGTTTATTCAATACTGTATCACGCAGAAGTTTTGAATGTTTGAAAGTTCCACTGGACAATGAGTATTCTCTGAATTAACGATGATTTTCTGAATGCATTTACCAAACCTGTACACGATAACTAACGATAACCGTTCAAAATATCAAGTTCCTATTTCAAAACCGCAGAATGAAAATTGGCATTTGGATGTAGAGCCAAAGAAGAATATCGAAAAACAAATTACCCGATATTTCGGTGACCAAAAAATCGACGGTGTTGAAATTTGGGATGTCCTTATGGAATAACACTTTCAAGTTCCGTACAAAATTTCAAGCTAATCACATCATTAGCATCACAGAAAATTCAAGATGAATATTGAAATAGCCAAACTTTGTGCAAAATTTTGTGATGATGAATTCATCAGAATCATAAAAAACCCTAACAAATTATTTTAAAAAAATGCCTAATATTTATTTCCGTAACAAAAGATTTTACAAGTCAATATATGAATCATCATCAATTTAGAGCTTCATTTAAAATTTCATGTTAATGGGGTCATCCGAATCATAAAAAAAACTAATAAGAAACCTGAAGCTTTTGAGCGCTTATTCTTTCATCCGTCAATTGCACCCTTGGAGAACACATACCTATACTATATACAGATCTGCAAGGGCAGAATTGACGTATGAATGAACGAACTCTCATTCCGGATTTTTTCACTAAAATTCAAAACTATAATATTTTCATCTTGCAGAAAGTAAAAACGTCTTTCCAACCCTCTAAAAATTGGGGACCCAAAGATCCTATGCAGCGGTACACTTGGGTACAATGGTGTTCGAAAATCCAACAAGGCGAAAGAGACTTCACCCTCAAGAGGAGAGGCACACGAGATTACACCAAAGGGATCAAGAAAGAAGCTAAGAAGAAAGCGGTCCAAGAAAAAAACATCACGCCTCAGAGTCCATCGTTTGTGAGCTACGAAGAAAACGGAAATGGTCAGATCAGGATCGTTGCAAATAATCCAACGGTGTTATCTCAGGAGAACGAGATGACCTACAAGAAAAACAGCGTTTCTCATTCTAACGGCAGTTCTGAATGGACGAGCACCGCGAAAAGAAAAGATGAAACGGAATTCAAAACGAATATGAACCCTTACGCAAGGAATTCAGACAGTAATGAGGAGTACGGGTTGTTTAGAAAAGGCCCATATTTCATAGACGAGAAGAGTATAGAACATGTGTGTCACAGAAAATACAGTAATACAGAGGATGCAACAGAACTCTAATTATACGTACCTACATATTTTCAGCTTTTATATTCTTAGGTTTATTTATTTTTATATCACGAATGAGCAATCATTGTCAAATGAACATACCAAATACATTTTGAATAGTTATGTTAATTCACTCTATATTATTGTTGCTATCTATGCGACTGCAACGTCATACAAGTATTTATTTTTTTTTTTTTTGGTTTGTTATTACCAATAAAAACTTTTTTAATCGTGGAGACTAACGATTGAAAACCTCCTACAGTTTACCCGAAATCCTTAATATTGTGACAACTTTCTCCTTTCTTTTCCATTATATTCCACCCAATGAATAATCCTCATGGGATAACTAACTCCATGATGCATAATGACCTACAATGAGATTCGCGAAGCGCAACGAGACATTTCAACAACCCCCCCCCAACAAAAAACATCACCTGCCTCGAGGATAGTTCGCCATTTTTGATTTCTTTAGCGTTTTTGCTAATCGTTTCTTGTTAAAGTCGTTTCCACTGGGTTTCTTTTTTTCCGGACATTTTCACCTACAATAAATTCTTGAATTTTTCGACGCGGATGAACAATTCGTAAGTAATATATCACATTCACAAGACAATGGGTACGATCGATGAAAGATTACCTATCACACCACAAGATACAAAGGGCGGTAAGGCATGTAAAGGTTCGAAAACTAAATGGGATTAAAAACATATTATATGTTCAGCTGAAAACATTCAGCATTTATCAGTAACTAGTTTCGAATGCAGAATCTTAGGAATTTTCCATATATTGAATGTTTGAACAACTTCCACGTAATTCGAAGTGTTGTTTTTCGTCTTTGTGAAATACTGCTACTTATATTGGTTGGGTTGCCATGTGTTATTTATTGAACAGGCGGCTTAGTAAAGACGATTTGGAGATTTTTATTGCAGGGAATGTTGATGAACACAGCGAAGCGGATCAATCTCATATTGGTTTTAAGAATCAAGACTATATTTCTTCAGAAATATGAAAGGGCGTCCACAAACTGGGCTAAATTGCCGCCCTTCGAAAATAGGCGCCTGAAACAGTCGCTTCGCTGTTTCACCCCTAACGCCGGCCCTGCATTCCAACTATAACCCAGTGCAATCACTCAGATTCGCGGTGCGGTTTAATTTGTTCTAGTCTGCCACAAAATCTAGAGGCAGTGCACTATGGACATACCCTCATAAAGTAAGTGATACAGGTTAGGAGAATACATTCGAAAAGACAGGAAATGCAAAATTATTATGAAGGATACTCATGGACCAGTGAAACAGAATGCAACAATCGAAACATCTGCGTGATGAGATATCGAATAAACGAAAAATGCCCTTTCAATGGCAAAGTGGGGATGGTCACAGGCATAGACAAACTAATCTAGTTTATCTATGGTCATAAGGCTGGGCTACGCCTTGATTTACTTGTCGAATTAGTCACTCTCCAACTCCAACCATAGATTGGCCAATATAGCTTCAAGTTCCGCTATTTCTAAAATGATTTCAACATTCTAGGAATGTGGGTGTTTATGAACATGAACAATTACATCGAGAGATAGATAAACCACCAAAAGCCATTAATGAACGAACAAAAATGAATTTTATATAAAAAGTCTTTTAAACATGGGCTAGAAAAAGCTTTGTTTTGGAGATACAGGATGGTAAAATATGATTTTTTTCAGGTGTGTTCCTCATAGCATCTACACTTCACAAGATATCAATCTGAAATTTGGATAGTTATCCCAATTTAGAGTTTGCATCACGTGATATGCGAATTTCGGTTGAAAAATTGCAGGGTGATATTTTTTCTGGAACAGTGTGCCCGTCTTTTTCCGCCAGAACTTTTGTTTTGTGAACCACTGGTACTTGAAGATAATGTAAATAAAAACTTTGATCAAGTACTGACAATATTTTGATTTTTTCAATTTGATCGTATCTTCTACCGATTCCTAGAAAAAAATGCTAGAAAATTCTCAGGCAAAATGAATTATCAGCCTAGTAAGCTGCGATAAATAAATTAATTATTAGTTTTGAAAGGAAGTCTGAATTCTTCAGTTCCTTAATCCATTATTTGTCATTCCACTCATACGGCAAACTACGCTAAAACTCTTCTTAGGTTTTTAGAAAGAAATTCTGATAGTGCCGTTCTGGTGAATACTACGCAGCATGCGGCGCCATCTTCCGGACAAGCAAAGGGTTGCCACACATTGTTTTTCTAGCTTGGTGGATGTTCTTTTATTTGATTTGAAATGCTGTAGGAACCTAACTTAACCGCACCATGGAGACTATTTAATCTCAATTTTCTTTTATTGGCGAGTTTGGGCGAGTTGAGATAGGCCTTTGTAGGCTACACTCTAACAATTGAGTGGTGAAAAAGCCTCTGAATTTACTATTTTTGTTGACTTGTTTCTGGGGAACAACGAATTTTCATATCATTTTGCCCAAATGTCTTCAATTTTCGAATTTTTATTGGTTTCTAGTCTTAAACGATTGGGTTCGTTTCACTGTGAAGAAAAATTAAAGTTCAAAATCAATTCGTCCATCCGTTGTGTACTCCTAAGGAAATGAGCTAGAGTTCAGGGTCCTAATACTCCTAATGTGATGGTTTAGTTCGTAAATGAACAAAATCCGTCGAAGATATACCCATATGAAATTTTGATTTCTCAATAATCAAAAAAAAAAAAAAATCCGAACTGAAATATATAAATAGATTGCAAAATATTTAAACGAATATTAATTTAGTTGGGGAACTGGCTTTTTTTTTCAATTCGGTATCTCAGAACATATCCATCAGATTTTACTGAAATTTCGTGTATATATAAAGTTCAGAGATGAAGCGAGTAATCCAAAAATTCAACTATATAGATTCCTGATCTGATTATCTTCAGAAGACAAACAGGATAATTTTCGGAAAACTAATGATATGCCTCAAATTTTCTCAGCAAGTTGCAGAGAGAGAGAGAGAGAGAAATATCGAGATGTTAAAGATTTAAAAGGTAGCAATTTTCGTCAACTTCATGATATATGACGTCATTCTGTTTTCTTAAAATTTCACAGATCAGGAAGTTTTGTCTTCAGATTCGTGTTATTTAGGAAGAATAATGTATATTGATGCAAAATTCTAGATGGGAAATTTCGTAACTAAATTATATGAGTACCAATTTGAACAAGTGCAGAAAAGCTCCAGACTTCACCTCAGTGCTTTTCTCATTGAAAAATATTTTTATTGGGGAACTGCACGTCGCTTTCCAATGTTTTATCACATTTTTAACTAGAAATATCACCATCAAAATAAGCTAATTTTGAGTTACATTTATTGACTATACATATAAAAAATTATTGTTTCTCTTTAGTCTTGACTCAATATAATAATATTTCTATTGACTTCACCATAATGCAATAAACAGATATTATATTTCAAGGATGGTATTTTTAATTAGAAAAGTATGAAAATGACAAAAAAAGTTTTTCATTAAAAGTTGCTGACGTCTTAGCTTCATTAATGTACCTGAAAACTCGAAAAATTGTTTTGCATTAAGCCATTTTTTCTTTATAAGAATGTGAACAAAGTTTTCAAATATAAAATGAACATTTTGTAATATTTTTTGAGTATGATTAAAACAAAACTGATTCAATAATTACCTTATTTTCTCTGCAATGTGGATGAAATCATTTTATGAACAAAATATGAAAAGTAGAAATGAAAAACAATCAAGGAATATACAAAATAATAGTTTCAAATGCTTCTTTTATACAATAAAATCACAGCCTAGGATTACAATGAAAAAATTCAGTCATTCATCGACAAATTAGAATGGAGATAAGCATATCCTAAATCCGAAGTACTATTAGAGTCAAACTGTTTATCTTCATCATAGTCTACATCATTCAGGTACCTATCTATCTCCATATCATTTACACCATTAGTCCCATTTTTTTCTTGAAGATTATCATATGAATTAGATGGTCGCTTCGATTTCAAAGACGGAACACTGCTATAAGCACTAGCATCACTATCACTGATGTTATTATTTGAGTTTTCGTTTGTACTTTCGCTGTCCGAGTCACTAGACATATTAGAATTATTGGCATCAGAATTTGGTAATGATACGAATCTATGGAATACAGGGTGGGGATACTCGGAAAAGAGTTGGGATGCAAGACAGTCTGTGCAGAAATTAACTGAATCCTGTATGCAGGTGCTGCAATGCCATCTAGTTCCTATTATGGGTTCTTCATTGCAATAGTTACACTGAAATAATATAATTAAGATTTCATTGATATTGATAAATGTTGACTAATCCAATTAAAATTTAAATAAGATGGTTATTCAAGTACTTGAAAGCTGAAGTAACCAAACTCTTGTCTACAGAATATTTAATTAGAGTGTGATGCATGTTTCGAAAACGCAGAAGCTATAGTATAAGTAAATTACAAAACATCCAAACTATATAGGACCACCACTTTAGTGAAGTAGGTAGCACTCTTCCAATATAGCATAACCAATCATTAAAATGTGATAAGCTATAATAAGCGATAGGATATATAAAAAGGGTGACCCATTTCAAAGATCCACTGAAATGAATGATATGAAACAAAAACAAACAAAATGTTTTTAGTTTTTCAAGAATAATAATATTCTACAAAGAAAAATGTATATTCCCAACTCAAAAAATCTATTTGGCCTTGAAATCAAACTTCAAGGTAACATTGAAGATCTGCCTTCGATGTCCCCCTGAACGCTAAGAAACATTCTTTTGAAATATTTATACTTTTTCACCATTTAAACATTTACTTTCGTAGATACCTGATCCTAATATTTTTCTAGAATGTATACCCAAATATTTCCTTTCTCAGAAATCTGATTTTAATATGTTTAACGAATTCTGGAAAGAGAAATAACTCAAAATGTTCCGTTTTAGAAGCAGTAGGGTAGATTAGGATTACTGGTAAGGGTAGCGCCCCAAATATTTTGCATGCTTTTATATTTTAGCTAGTAACCTGCAGTTACTGAAGATGACAACTATGTTTTTAAACATACTCCAAACCCTAATTGAAGAATCCTATAAATAAGTGTGTTTACTACAATTTTTAAGTAAAGTACACAGAGAACTCAAATTCACACTGGAATATCGCAATTAAATTACAATTGGATGGTAATTCAATTGTTGCCTATCGAAAGCTTGAGACACTATACATACTAACTTAATGAAAAATTCTCAATTATACTTACCTTATATGTTAAATGTTTATAGGGTTCAGTCCGTTCTCTTGCTTTAGCCTTTTCTATCTTGATCCTACTCAACAGTTCCATTTGCATTTCAAGTTCAGATTTCTCTATTGTCTGTTCTTTATTTTCCGATTGATGATAATCAGTTTGTAAAAGGTAATTCGGATTGCTTGAAGTGGATTGTTTTGGGCAATCTTGTAGGGAGGGTCCAGGGACACTCTCGGTTTCATCCATATAAACGGAAACGTTATATTCAGGAAAAAATGTTGTTGGCTTCCACATGTTGTGCTTATGTTTATTCTGGAGGAAAGTTATTATAATATATAGTGTTAAAATTTTCTTTGAATAACTTACCTTTCGTTGAAAAGACGATGATTTTGTCACTTTTCCATGAACTGGTATGCCAGCTTTGGCCATTTTTTGGAAATATTTTTGTAATCTACTTGCAACTTGTTGCTCTGTTCGTGTCTCTGAAAATACATATTTCATTGATGACATTCTTCAAATTTCATATATTGGTTTTTAATGGGAATACAAGATTTTGAAAAAAATTATAAAAATTCCATTTGAAATGACCGTATGTTGTATGTTTAGTTTTAAACACTGTGATGAAAATACAGTACATACTTAATTCCATTGCTATTTTTCTGTGCCTTCTGCTTTCAATAGCTTCCTCAGGATACTTAATCAATAGTTCTTCCAAGTGTTTTTGCTCTTCAGATGTCCACAACTGAAAGAAAAAAATTAGTATTGTAAAGTAAAAGAACAAAATAAAAATTTATACCTTTTTATGAGTACTCTTATTTCCATGCCTGCCCAGATCAAGGGTTTCTTTGTGGTCTGTAGCTTTATCACTGTAAATTGCTTTCAACTCTTCTTCTGGAACTTTCGTGTTATAACTGTACCAATCTATATATGGAATCTACAATGATATTTCGTTTAAATACAACTATAGAGGACATAATCACTACTTGGAATATATTATATGCCTCAAACTATTCTATATTTATCTGTATCTTTATGAATTTAATGGACAAATTAAACCATATTCAAAGTATATTTTGATATCGATATCAATATATGAATTTTAAGCACTACGAAACCAAATTGATTTTATTTAGTATGGTTGTTTAAATTATATTAATTTCAACATGAAATATTAACATCCCTTTTACCTGAGCAATGTTTTGCATCGGTGGAATTTCTAACCCATCTTCTTTGAGTGCCTTAATGAAAGATTCAGGATCTTCAAGAGCATTCTTTTTCATTTTCCTTATTATTTCATAGTCCTAAAATAGTAGGTGTAAATTTACCAATCCAGAAATTCATTTTTATTATTACCTTAAATGCTTTTTCTCTTTGAGCTGATAAAATAAATAAAGTCTTCAATAATTCACTATAATCTTTGTTTCCTCTGAGGGCCAAGTGATCTGATTCGAAATAAAATAAATCATTTTCCTTATGATCTACATTTTCGGTGGTAAGATCTTCCATTACGAAATTCGAACAACCCGCCACTGGTGTTGTTGTTGGACAAAGACAGGTGCTCGTTCTCAAAACGTATATCTGTAAAAGACACTGCTTTTTTTTTGGGTTTTACAATCAGTGAACAATACATAATTCGATAAAATAGTGATTTGAATAAGTATAGCGAAACAGAAATGTATTAACAATTAGTTGTTTCGTCTTGAAACTAGGTATAAGTGACAGTTTGGTGAACATAACCTTCAATAGGAGTGAACAACAACGATTTATTCACCTTTTTATTCGGAATTCATCTAATATTTTGGTATATTTCACTGCACAATCATAGGATCAAACGGATTAAGTGGATATTTTTATTTTTTGCAACCCATCCACGTGTTTCACGCACAAAATTTGCATGGTGCGAAATCGAGTGTTTGCAAGCTAGTTGTGGTTTTGGCGGGACATTTGAATCTTTAATGTTTGAAGAGTAGCATTAAACATTATCTTTAGGAGTTGATTGAAAAATTTGTTTAGAATTATGTTGTGCTTTCGTAAAAGACTGTTATCTTTGTATATAAATAATGCCAAAGAAATAACGAATATAAGAAATTATTGTAAAAACAAAGAGGGCAAAAGTTCACCTCTTAAAGATTTATTAAATGATTCAGCTTCATTTCAAGACTTAAATGTAGGCAACATTGAACAACAATGGGCTACACTTCCTTATTTAGAAGGAACTGCAATAAGAAAGCAAGGAGAGAGCTTCAAAAAAGAAAAACATGATGCTAGAGAAACATCTATTATATTATTTCCTGGTCAAGGAAGCCAGTATGTGGGAATGACAAAAGATTTGATGAAATTTCCCATAGTTCAAGATCTGTTCGAGCTTGCAAGTTATATTCTCAAATATGATCTGAAGAAGTTGTGTTTAGAAGGCCCAAAAGAAAAATTAGATCAAACAAAATATGCCCAACCTGCAATCATGGTTGCTTCTTTAGCAGCTATCGAGAGGTTGAAAGAGGAGAGGCCGAATGCTATAGATAAATGTGTTGCTACTGCTGGATTCAGCTTGGGAGAGATTACAGCATTAGTTTTTGCAGGAGCTCTTGAATTTGAAAAAGGTAAACCTGCAAGTGCATAGATCATAGAAACCGAGATAAAATAATTTTCATTTTGTTTCATTCACTTTCAGATATATTTTTCAATCTTCTGTTTATTTTGCTGTTATATTATATGTAGGATTTGAAGTTATACATTTCTGTAAAAATACTTTCATCCATATATATAATCTGATAAATTTTTCTGTATTCTACTTACTAAGCAGATATAGTGTCTTAAAGAGTTGTAATATGGAGGAGCTTCTTTGAGAGTTCTCTGACTATTATTTTTCTCAATATATGATTAATTTAGGTACCTCTGAATTATAATATTCTTTTTGGTTTCTAGCTTTACGATTAGTTCAAATACGAGGTGAAGCTATGCAAATGGCCTGTGAAACATATGAGGGAGGCATGGCTTCAGTATTTCTAGCCCCTGATAGCAAACTCAGTTATTGCCTTAAGAAAGCAAGGCAATGGGCTGTAGATAGAGGAGATCCTCTTCCTGAATGTAAAATAGCAAACTACTTAAATCCAGGGTGTAAAGTCATAGCAGGCAGTATTTCAGTGAGTGGAATTTTTATTGAAATAATAATCAAGAAACTATTTTCATTCATTATGGCAAAGAGATAGAATATCCCAATCAGCAAAGTATTAAAATGCCCTTCACATCTCACAAAAGATTCAATAATTAGCCACTTGAAGTTTATAAAGGTTCTTTTTCTTACTTTCATTTGAAATAATTATTTAACCTTAAATTTATTATTCCTGAATATTTATTTATGATATCCATTTTTGAAAAAATAGTTGGTATATCTTTTTTTTTATCAGTAATAGTTGTTTAAAGCAATGAAAATTCTTATGACAGGAACATACTTGATATGTTTTTATCTTAGTTGGTGTTTTGAGTGATAGAATTTTGCTGAGAAAAAAATTGTATCAAGTTTCCAAAAAATGATTTTTTTTTAACTTTGTTTCCTTGATTTTTTGGCTTTATCATTGATAGATCGTATTCTCGAGCTAGAAGAGTCAATGTTACTGCAACCGATTTTTGTACTGAATTTTATGCAAATAGCTCCTAAATTTTCTGAGAAAAGCTCTAGATGGTGGACGTTTGGCATTTTTTATTTGATTTTTGGATTTTACATATTCCAGAACAACTTAACAAAAACCGCCTTATTTCCCTGATTTGTCCCAGGCTAATTATTTTTTCGTTATTTTTTTATTCTTTAGGATGAGTTCATTATTATATAGGGAGCACACTTTGAAGGCAATATAACAAATTTGGAAATGATACATATATTTTCTGTTTTACTAACCAATTCCTCCTATCAAAATCTCTTGCTCAGGGCTTTCATAAATTGTCTAATATATATACATAAAGTAAAATATAACTCAAACTAGTTATCGCCTCCAGATGATCTATACATAATTATGAATTGTAATACAATGAAAAATTAATCAAAATTCGTGGAATATATGAAATTTATCTTATATTGTAGGCATTAGACTATGTAGAAAAAAACTACAAAGAATTCAATCTGAAGAAAGTGAAACGGTTGCCTGTTTCTGGTGCCTTTCACACCCAACTGATGCGTCCTGCAGTCCAACCTTTCAAAGAAGCCCTGGACTCGTTGAAAATATCACAACCTATTGTGACGGTTTATTCTAATGTAGATGGTAAAAGATACAATTCTGCAGAGCATATCAAAAAACAACTACCACATCAAGTGAGTCTCAACATTTTTGCCAGAAGTGTTAGAGTCTTATTCACGTATTTGTTTCAGATTGTTAAACCAGTGAAATGGGAGCAATTGTTACATGTAGTTTATGAAAGGAGAGCAGATGACTACTTCCCACAATCCTTTGAATGCGGACCTGGACAATCATTGAAAGCTATGTTGCAGAAAGTAAATGCTAAAGCTTGGAGCCACTGTTTTTGTATAGAAGCTTGATTGTGTTTTTTTTAGAGTAAATAAATAATATTTAAAAAATAATTATAAAAACATGATTTTATTTAAACATTATAAAATAATTATTTTAATGAGTTAGGAAGACAGCAGAAACTCGTAAATTGTCTTGACAGTTTCACTCTTTCGAAATTCCGAGTATCCAATAGAAGCAGGTACATTGAAATGCAGTTCTTCCAGGAATTAGGCAATTATTGATCTTTCAATAACCAACAGATAGGCACATCGAGGTCATGGGTTTTTTGAGCTTATCAGGTGGCTGCAGTGTGATTTGGAGGTACAGCTTCAAAGAGCACTTGAATGAAATACGTCAGTTTCGCTGAAATTGAAAATAGCATTTTTAGTATTTATGTCATAGTTTGCAAGGAGAAGGAATTGATTCCATTCCTCTCAAGAACTTACCAATCAAATATTCTGGTCTGATCTTTTTGTAAATGAACCATGTGTAGACTAAAGCACCAGCCAATATGAAACCTAATGCAAACAAATACTTCGGACTAGGATCAGTTACAATTGGAGTCAGTGTAAGATAAATAGCCACAAACAAAATGAAAATTGGAATGATCGTTGGCACCTGAAAAAGAATCATATGATAATAATTTCAAAATTTGGATAGAATGAATAATTTATTTTTGCAATGAAACAGTACAAATTAGTGCGCTTGTTCGTTTCATAAAAAAAAATTTGCGTGGGCGATAACAAAAGATTAACAGGAAACTAAATCTTATTTTCAAGTATTTTTGTCTACCTGTATATGGTTGGCAAATTTCGATGTTTTAGCACTACAACTTTGAAATCAGAGATAGACGAAATCTGATATCCCGTTTTTATTCTCTTTTTCTGAGAAACTAACAAGAGGAGTATTCATCTTAGGCAACCTTTTTTCGTTCTCGAGTTATAAGCGAAAATTGAAAAAATTGCGCATAATAAAAAAAGGTCAAAAACCTTTTGTCATCCAAGAGTCTCATTATTTATATGGTTTCAACTGTTGGTGAGCACAGAAAAATGGAGCTTCCTATAAGATCAGTCTCCTTCCGTCAATCGACAGTTAAAATATTGAGACTCTCTTAGATGGAAAAAAGGTTTTTTACTATTTTCTATTATTACATTGATAAAAACCATAGGATGTTGTATATTTTAGAAATCAGTAAAAATAAAGCTTTCAAAAAATCGCACAGAAATTTAAAGTTGTTATTAAAAAAAAAAACATACATTTGGGTCATAGCTTCGCTATCCTGCTAAAAAGATGAACACGCCAATAGATTCTACATGAAAAAGTGCCTGTATAATGTTTTAATTTCAGAGCTCTATCATCAGTATTAGCGGAGATATAAATTTTGTTCGATATCGGCAATTTTTTCAATTTTCGCTTATAACTCGAAAACAAAATAAGGTGGCCAAAAATGAATATTTCTATTGTTAGTTTCTCAGGAAAATAAAACGAGAATGGGGTATCAGATTTTGTATATCTCCTCTGGTAGAAAAGCTGTGGTGCTAAAATATCGAAATCTGCCCACCCTGTATACATGTTAATGTCCAAAATTACCGAATGGACTTCATTGCGGCTCTCAAAGATAGATTCAGGAGTAATTTTGTTTCATCAAAATCCAATAAAAGTGGAACAAGTCATTGCCATTTATATTGAAATCTGTTCATATAATCTTTTTGAGGGTTACTCACTCTGTAAGGTCTTGGAACATCTTTCATCGTCCTTCTCAATACCAACAGTGAAACCATGGCAACACCATAAAAGAACCAAATAAGAAAACTGGCAAATTCTATCAGTTCCACAATGTCACCAAGAACTATAAATAATAAGGCAATAATTCCCTGCATTACAACAGCTGGTGAAGGTGTTAACCTTCTGTAGTGTACGTACGACATACTCTCCATCATCAAGCCATCTTGGGCAGAAACGTAGCATAACCTGTAAAACCAAAATATAACTATACATTTTTCCTTATTGTAGGAAATTAAGATCAATTTTTTGTTCTGAATGAACTATTGTTATCAATAAATAAAGTGAGTATCTAAACAATATGCATACCTTGTAACTCCAAATTGGATGCTCATCGTACATCCGAAGGTACTCAGGGCAACACCTAGAGGAATAAGGAAAGATGCAGAGCCCAGTGTTTTATCCCCAAATGTTACAGCTACCGCCTTTGAAGTGACCATTTCGGGTATTGTCAACACGGTCATATAAGCAATATTCATCGAGACATACAAAAATGTCACAATTGGTACACTGATGGCGATACTTCTTGGGATGTTCCTGTAAAAAAATTACCATTGAATACCGAGCACAAAGTGAACAGCGGACTAACATTAGCCAAATGTTATGAAATTTTGGGTCGAAAGTGGTTTGAAGCGATTAGGTTTGATTAATGTATAATAAATTTAAGGTCGATATTTATTTTATTATCTTATTATTCTTGATAATGTCCATATAATTCTTAGATTTCGCAGTATCAAAATTTTGGAGAATTTTTTTGGAAGGTTCCGCCAGAGTGTTTCTCTTCCCGTTTTTCTTTCTCCTAGATGTCATCCTTGTTGGTTCAGTTACCTATACCACAGGCCAATTCTACCCATCCCGTATCACACATTTTCAATTGGGGAAAGTTAGGTAGATCTGGCTCACCATCACGGCAAGATATTGACGTTAGCCAATATATCTTGCACGTGCACCACATAATGCCTTCAAATGAGGGGGACAGGCATTATATTGTCGAAAAATTGGGTCCTCCAGCTCCTGAAGAATAAAGAATTCTAACACTTCATTGAATATCGGTGATGGGTATTCATATTGCCTTGCCTGGGATGAACCAACTGAGACTTACTTCCATAAGCAATAGCTCCGAAAATGTATTATTATAAATTCATTGTCTCTCAGAAGTTATATTTTCGAAATCTTAAATCTTGAATTAAACTTGAAATATCCCTAACTCATGTGGAGCAGTTTAATTCAAGATTTAAGATTTCGAAAATATAACTTCTTAAGTCAATAGACTTAACTTGCAAAAAAATATGTTTTAAATGAGATTTTTGTGATGAAAATTCATATTAATATATGATTTCAAGTTGCAGGAAATAAAATTAATTTTAGCCTGTAGGTCTGCAGCGTATACAGGGTGGTTAAGAAAAATCGAGTAAAATAACGAAACTTTATTCTCAGAGAATTCAAGCATTTTAAGACTATTAATACATTGTTTGGCCTCCACGGGCATCAATAATAGCATCTTTGGATACTACACACGAGGTTGTTGAACATTTCTTGAGGAATTTGCTTCGATAAACGGGGCAGAAGCTCTCTCAGATCATTTAAGGATTCTGGGGTAGGTTGATGATTATCTAATCTTCTTTGGAGCATATCTCATGCATGTTCTATGAAATTCAAATCTGATGAGTGCGGAGGTATTAGTAAATGTGGAATACAAAGCTCCTCGCGCGCATTCTTAACTATGGCTGCACGGTGCGGTCTAGCGTTATCGTTCAGAAATTGAAAAGCTTCACCAATAGCAGCGTGAAAATTTGGCACAACATTGTCAATGACATGTTCCCTATAGTGTAAGGCGGTCATATTCTCAGGACAAATATGTAGATCTGTGCGCCCGTTGAAACATATCCCGGCCCATACCATAACACTACCCCCTCGGAATGGACGGACTTCTTGGACATAGCGACGATTAAGGGGTATGCGTGGGATTGTCCATACCCTTATTCATCGATAATTTGAAAATCGTCTATATCTGGATTCATCAGTGAAAAGGACACTACGCCAATGATCGTTCCAATTGATATGTTGCCTTGCCCATTCCAGTCTTTGACGCTTATGGTCACGTGTTAATGGAACTCCTCTTAATGGATGCTAGAACCTAGATTGACCTCTCTCAAACGTCGTCTGATGGTTTCGATGGAAACTTGGACCCCATCTGCATTTCGAAGAGTATTCCGTAGCATTCTACACGTAGATGTAGGGTTTCTTCTCGCCGAAACGGTGATGAAACCATCCTGAGCAGGTGGTGTTTTTCGTCGCCCACCAAGCCTTGGTCTTTCCAACACGGAACCTGTCTCCCTGAACCTATTCCAAAGTCGAGATATCACACTTGGAGCCTTTCCGCTACAACAACCTGTGTTAGGTCACCCTGTAGCATTCCAATAGCCCGATTAGCCTCAGCGTTTGTTAATTGACGTCTTGGCATTTTCAGAAAGCTCGTTTCAAATCGCGGCTGTTGATAAACTGACTCCAATTCAAAATAAGAACATTCATGAAGATTATACAAAGAACCAAACTTAAAAAAAAAGGCGACCAGATTGACGAAATGTCTCATACTGATTTTTATTGGATCGATTCAAGTTATTATTGAATTTTAAATGATTTTACAGCGATTTTCTCGAAGATTTCATACTTTTCAAAACGATTGAATACGATATCTTTAACTCTTGTGGAACAGTATATTTTCGCTACTAGACTTGTTCCCATAAAACCTTCAACATTAAGTTCAGATTCTAACGTGAAATGTCTAACCAGCTTTCTCTGATCTTAGAAGAAAGAACTACTTAACATAAAAATAACATCCCCTGCTCAGTAGAAAACTGTTCTTTCAATCACCACAGTGATTATCGCAAAACGTGTTTTTTCAAAGGAAATAACTGTTTACTTCACTCACACTTCTGGTCGTTTGATTTCCTCTGTCACGATGGTTACTGCTGACCAGCCATCATAAGCCCAAAGACCACTATAGAAGGCCAAGGCTATATTTTTTGGAGCTAGTTTAGTCCCAACAAATCCAGTTGTGAGATGCTCAGTATTTCCTGTAAGAAAAATTCTAATTGTCTTCATAAAGCACTCAATAAGTCAATCGCTAATATTACCTTTCGATATCTCATATGCTCCTCCTAATATAACGATAAGGCAAGCGAAGATTTTGAAGATTCCAAAGGTATTCTGTATTTTAACGTATAATTTTACGCTCATCACATTGATGTAGGTTATAATACCTGAAAAGATAAAAAGTTTCAATAACATACGAAAATACTGAGGATATTATACAGAAATTAAATAAAAATCAAGTGAATCAGCAATAACTCGAGAAACGAAGGTACTGCAACTAATATTTGAATTATTGAAAATCATTTTCACATGCATTGGAGTGAGCTGTAGCTCTAGAGTTGTTTCTATATTGGAGGTTGAAAGGGAATGAGAGACCCTTTGGACAATTCTAAGAAAAAAAGTCCTATAAACATGGGTCCGTAAACGCTTTATTTTCAAGACACAGAGTATTTCTTGTAGTCCTACTTTTTGTGATGAATATACCAGTTAATCGAATCTTTATTAATATTCGCTACAGATTCCGTAGATAAATACCAAAATTTATAATTAGGTACCTAATGTATTCATCACAGCTGACTAACTGTACCTTTATAATAATTTGGATTTTTCTGTGGATTACTAGAGAATTGTTTGAAATTTTTTTTCTCGAAATTGATAGCAGATATGACATAACTACAAAGCACCAAAAAGTGTAGTACTGGATCAAAGTTTCTTTTCACATTTTTCCAAACTAATCAGTAGTCTACCATAAAGAAGTTCTGAAAAAAAATATATCACCCTGTAGATTTGCATATCACATTTTATGAAAAATTCAAATTGGAATGTCTATGCCAAATTCAAGTTGATTATCTTGAAAAGAAAGGGGGTTATGAGAAAAAAAACTTGAAAAAAATCAAAATGTAATACCCTTCATTTCGAGAACAAAGCATTTGCGAGCCCATCTTTAGGGGACTTTTTTTCTAAAAATGACCTGACGAATCTGTCATTGTCGATGGTTTTGAGGGAGAAGTCCATTTATGCCAGATCCTCCTTTTAATTCTTCATTGTGAGGGGTGGAAGTCAAATTTAGAATTTCAAATGGAAACATCTGCTGTTTTCTGCTGAACTCTTTGTTTTCAGTACATGTAAAGGGTGTTTTTTTAGAGCTATAGAACTTTAAATTGCAATAAAACAACGATGGATTATTCGATTGACATGAATTTTATTTATCCGCTAGATAATCTTGTGGCATTACATTTTAAATATGATTTCTGGCATATGACCGCCACGGCTGGCTCGATGACTTTTTCCAACATTTGTGGCCGTATATCGGCAATAACACGGCGAATGTTATCTTCCAAATGGTCAAGGGTTTGTGGCTTATCCGCATAGACCAATGACTTTACATAGCCCCACAGAAAGTAGTCTAGGGGTGTTAAATCACAAGGTCTTGGAGGCCAATTCACAGGTCCAAAACGTGAAATTAGGCAGTCACCAAACGTGTCTTTCAATAAATCGATTGTGGTACGAGCTGTGTGACATGTTGCGCTGTCTTGTTGGAACCACAGCTGCATCATGGACATCATGGTTGTTCAATTCAGGAATGAAAAAGTTAGTATTCATGGCTCTATACCGATCACCATTGAATGTTACGTTCTGGCAATCATCGTTTTTGAAGAAGTACGGCCCAATGATTCCACCAGCCCATAAAGCGCACCAAACAGTCAGTTTTTCTGGATGTAACGGTGTTTCGACATACACTTGAGGATTAGCTTCACTCCAAATGCGGCAGTTTTGTTTTTTGACGTAGCCATTCAACCAGAAGTGCGCTTCATAGCTAAACAAAATAAAATGGACGTAGTGCGCGATACGTATTCCGCACAGAACCATTATTTTCGAAATAAAATTGCACTATTTGCAAGCGTTGTTCAGGCGTGAGTCTATTCATGATGAATTGCCAAACCAAACTGAGAATAAATCACTTGACAGCTGTTGAATCGGTCGCCATCTTGAACAGTAATGCCAACTTAAACTTATATACCTCGAAAAAAAACACCCGTTATCTACTATTATTGATCATTGTGGTATTTCCGGTATTCTTTTACAAGTAATGGCTTACCTAATGCAAGTAATGCCACAGCTTTGATGATTTGGTCATCTTTGATGCAAAGATAGTCCAATAAAGGTTGACAGAAATATTCTGAAAATGTCAAGATGATAACCGCTACTTCAGCAGGTCTAATAACGAATATCATCACCCAGGAATATATGAAGGCTGGAAGGTTGCCCCAAAATTTATGAAGGGGACCGAAGGAGTCCAAGAAGTAGGCGTATTCCGCTCCTGATCTTGGAATTACAGTACCAAGTTCAGCGAATGCCAATGCTCCTGAAATATTACATATTTTTTATTAGTGTTGAATTCTTAATTTTCAGCAATTACTGGATTGTGCTTTCCATATGGAAGGATCAATACAGCAATCAAGTGATTTTATACCAACTTGAAAATACCAAGTATTATTTGACAGAATGTGGTTCTGATGTCGTGAACATGAAATTTTTCATCAAACTTGAAATTGTTATTATATATTTATACAGGTTGTATATGAAGGGTTGCGAAAAAATTCAGGGGGTGATTCCTTGTCAAAAAATAGGGTGAGTCTTTCATATATTTTGTTGAGCCCTCCCCTGCTTAGTTACAGCCCCCTAAAAGTTGTTTTCAATTTGTGAAAGTTTATGATTGTTTTTTTTTACATTTATTTTATATTTATACCAGTTCTCAATAAAATATTGTTTTGACATCAGCCTATATTTTATCAGCCATAAATTTAATGGCGAAAATAATTCCAGCTACCACAACAGGGGGACCTCAAAAAAAAGTTTATATGAGAGACCCACCCTATTTTTGGACAAGGAAGCGCTCCCTAATTTTTTTTGCAACTATTCATGTGAAATTTCAAATCGGTCAGATTCGTTGTTACTGCAATACTATAGGTTTGCTTTCTCATGGAATTTTTTTCGTTTCGAATATGCAGTTTTGAAATGAATAGGAACACAACATTTCGAACGATCGTATTTACGGAACCCCTAGTCGTATTTTGCCCATTTACGAACTTAAACGCAGCATTCGAGATTCGACCCTATCTAGAAAATTTTGAGCTTCTAGAATTTTCTCTTAGAGAACAATTGACATCACAGCTGGGCGATATAATTGAATTTGCACACGAATCAGTGAGTCTAACCTTATCGTTTCAGACCATTCATGGCTCCAAAATTAGGAAAGTTGCAGACAATGTGATGAAATGATAGAGCGATCAAGAATATCCAAGAACGAGTGCTCCCAAAAAAAAAAAAAAATTATTCTATGGTTTGATATTCCCTCTTACATCGTTGAAATATCTAAACATAAAATATAAAAATAATGAATAGTTTTTTAATGAAAGATTTCATTTTTATATAGAAAAAGAGTATATTATAAGAGAAATCATTGAATGAATATTTCATTGCAAAGAGAAAGAAAAGTCATGGAGAACGATATCAACCAAACCTAAGTTTTCATATCAACATATGATATGATAATCATGAGAACGATACTGTCAATAGCAGAAACGATGAATTTGTGTTGCTAAGCATTTATAAAATTTTGGTTTGTCGATCAACTGAATAAGAAATCAGTTTGAAAACAAATATTCATGCAAATTCGTAATAGTATTCTTTAAACAAAATTCGGTTATCTTAAAATCCATCAGAATTCACTAAAATATTGTTGGTTCTTGTAAAAAGTTAATCAATAAAAAGAGTTTTTTTTTAAATTATGGGCTACATCTGCAATATTCTCAGTTCTTCTTGAACGACGTATACGCAGTTTCCATTCTTCACATCACTAACAGTAACTATAGCCCTGACAGCTAAAATTTTTCTACCAGTTGCACTATTGTCGGCCGAGAATGTGCTTCACGACTACCCAAAAATGCTTTAGTTTTGCGAACTGTCACTGCAAAATTTTCACCATTTTTGCAGCGAATTTTAACAATTTCAAAGCGTTGTTGAAGCGTGTATCGTTCCATTTTTAGTAGGTATTTGCGTAGTTTTTGTCAAATGTGAAAAGATGACAGCTTTGGAAGTGACAGCTGCCTAGGGGACTATATATAATATGAATTGATGAAACTGAGATCATTTGTTTAGAATATAAATGTTTGTTGACTAGGTAGGTTATTTGAATATTTTACGATTGAAGAGGAAATAATAAACCGTATTTTAAATGATGCAGTTTTCAATTTATCTATCTAATTGAAAATATCAGTACGATTCAACTCTTTCTTTGAACAATTCTTAAGCTCTTTAACTGAAAATAATGAGCAGTAATTTTTCCCACAAATTTTCTTCCTTTGTTGTACTAATAATGGACCAAATGAAAATAATATAGTAGTTAGAACTATTCCAGTCGTCGTCTTGATTGGAGATAATAAAAGGACAATAAATTCGACCTCGTCTTTAGCATCACTTTTGATGAATTATTCAATTCTAACAGAACGTTAATCCTACTACTTCAAATAATTTAGTTCTTTATGAACTCATTCAAACAGAGATTTCAAATTAAATAGTGGGTAACAACTGAACGTTTGTTGACCTGTTGAATTCCCCCAAGAGAAAAATTAGAAAAGAGAAGATATTCGAAGAGATCAATATTAAAATTATCAGGAAATGAGTGTAGATTCAATTGTGGTCATTTTGTAGGTTGTTGACACCACTATCGCTTATAACATGTTTGAGTTCAGTTCCCTAAATAATGAACTGTTCGAGATCTCCAATTAGACTAATATAAAGTGAATTAAGTAGATATTGTGAGTATTCTCTAATTAGAGTTTTAAAATAAAAACACATTAGCAAATTTGATTCGATGCGAAAATCAATACCTACCTATATTTTCGAACACAGTTAAATAACAAAGAATGCCTCAAAAATGGATTATTTCCACATAAATTTCATAATTTAGGATATAATTATTATAATTGTAGTTTTCTATAATAATAGCATTCTACAATTGATAATGATTGAGATTTATGAAATTAATATGAATGAAAAAAAGATTAAATACCTTATTGGCTGAAAATTCGGAAGGAGTTTTGAAAAAAAACTGAAGGGTTTTTCAATAAGAGGTTTAGAGGCGTGAAAAATCGAAATCGAGTGCGTCTCTCAAGAATAACTGAGAGTATTGCTGCTGTAGCCCGTAGTGTTGACGAAACTAATTCGATTCCTTGTCGATCTTGGGAATTAGAATAAGGCATTACACAAACGCAGGGCCGGCGTTAGGGGTGAAACAGTGAAACGCTTCTATTTGAGGGGCGGCTATTCGGCCCAGTTTGCTGGCTGCCTTTTCATATTTCATCCTTGATTCTTAAAAACACCATAAGTTTGTTCTGCTTCGCTGCGTTCGTCAACATTCCATGTAATAAAAATCTCCGAACCGCCTTCACTAAGCAGCCTGTATAATAAATAAAAAATGGCAGTCCAATCAATATGAACAGAATTTTTTTTTTTACCCTCATTGAAAAAGGAATAGAATCATTTTGTCTCTCATAAATTGGAAGATGTAGACGACGTTTATTTTCAACAGGAAGGCGCTATGTGCACACAAGCCACGTAACAATCGCAATTGTGATCACAATTGCCAGAAAGATCTTGTTATTTAATAATAATAATACCTTAAGACTGTTTCCCTGGACAACGTGAAAGATAAGGTCTACGCCAATGCTCCACAATCGATTCAAGACCTTAAAGATGGCTTTCTTGAAGACAATACAGCCTCAAATGTGCTAATGGTAATGAAATATTTCATGGAAATGATATGGCAGTGCAACCGTAGCCATCCTTTTTGCAATGTGATAAACATCTCTTAAAATATAGTCTTTTGTTATTGATATCAAAACGAAATCTCTTATTGAAAAACCCTTTATTAGAACCAATAGTTCACTGTGAAAAGTATTGTATACATAATTTTTCTCAAAGCACATGATTTTCATATGATGAAAATTAAATTTTTTAAAACGAACTATTCGTGTTCTATTCAGCCTTCATACTTCATGGATCATCCATGGAATGGAATTGATATTTTTCATCATAAAATTCTGAATAGCCTTCATTGTTTCTCAAAAACAGATTATTTCGAATGGTGATTTTGTTTTATTATTTCCAATTATTATCCACTTGAATCGCTTGAAAAGAAATTTCCGACCCTACTTGAAATGTGATAGCTTCCATTTGGAGATTTTTACACTACAAAAATTCATTCATAGTTTCATAATGAAAATCGAGGAATTGAACTAAAAACATCACTTTGTATCTTCAAGTTTCTCAAGATGGAACACCATCTTGTGGTTGCTCAGTTCAAAACGAAATTAGAGATATTTCTTACTACAATCACCGATTTTTATGGGGTTTTCACATAATTTCCTTCAACAATAATTTACATGTAAGCAAGTAAAATATTTTTAATATGCGAATGAAAAAAAAGAAAAAATTATTGGTAATTTTTCGTTTTTCGCAAAAAAAATTGATGATATTGTACTTAGTACCAAAGTTTGACTGATACGCGAATAACCACGTGGTGGTAATCCCTCTTAAGTTTCTTAGAAGGAACTTATTAGGACTAAATGATTCCGGGTTCGAATCTCACTGCTCGATATCCTTATAATTTTTTACCTTCTCCTCATAGCACTCTATTTTTTATTTCACATCACAATTTTGAGCCGGAAATGCTCTCTAACGATGATGACGAATTCGTCCAACTGTATACATAACTTCCGAACAGAAGAAGAACGTAGAAACTTGAAAGGCCCTTGTTAAATTCAATAATGGGCAAAATTTTACTGAGGGTTCCATAAATATGGCCGTTTAAAATTTTGTGTTATTTTCAAAACTGCTGATGAAACTTTGGATTTGGATGTAGAATTACAATTTCGAGTCTCGTACAGAATTTCAAACTGGGTGAATAATAACAATCATAGGTAATTCAAATATTGAAAAAAAAAATTATCCAATTTTTTCGATAGATTTGAGCTTTTGAGTATTGGTATGAAATAACCTACTGAGACTTTGTTGAAGTTCAAATTCAATATTTGAGCAAAATTTTGATCGTATCATCAGAACCATAGAAAATTCGATTGGAATATCGAAAAAACCGAGCAAAGAAGACGTGAAGTCAGGATCTTCAGGCCGCTGCTGCATTCCTTCGCCAATACGCTCTATTAGTGATGACGTCACACACCACCATTTTAGTTCTTCTGTCAGTGTTCGGAATCCAAACAAACAAATTGTCATTCAAATTAGTACGTTGTCGTTTACAAATTGGCTTATTTTGATAAATTAGATTATTTAAGGAACGATTTTACTATTAATTGATAGACAGGAGGAACGAGATCAATGCCAGTAAGTTCGAACTTGAAGTTTAACTAATAAACACGACTTTTTACAAAATTTGGGGAATGATACAGGATTCAAACTCACTGGTATTAACTTCGTTCCTTCTGTGTATCAATTAATACCGAAATCGTTCCTCAAATACTCTTATTCATGAAAACAAGCAATTCCTTCAACGACACCGTACTAATTTGAATGACAATTTATTTGTTTGGATTCCGAATACTGACAGGAGAACCAAAAATGGCGGTGTGTGAAGTCACACTAATAGAGCGTATTGCACTCTAGAAGACCACATGCATACCTGAAACAGTTTCTCTGTGGTCTCTTACGAGTACTCAAAAGCTCCTGACTTCACGTTCTTATTTTCCCCATTTTTTTTCACAAATGAGTATCAATTAAGAAGGGACCGAATTAATGAAATAAAAAATCAATTAAGGCGGCAACGTTTGATGAACTTACCTAGAAGAGAAACAATTCCACAAACTGTCCAGACGACAATGCACATCCCAACCGATCCTGAATATGCCAGGGCCGGAGCAGGAGATACAAATATACCAGATCCTATCATAACCGAAAGAATCATGTTAATGGCCGAAAAAAGACCCATTTCTCTCTTGAGCTCCACTCTTTCTTCATCTTTCTTCTCTTTTTTGTCAACACCTGCAACAATGAAGAATATATCATAAAAAAATTGTTATTTTAGGTCTTTTGTTTATTCACATATTTTTGGTGGTGAAAAAATATATAGAAAGTGTGAAGCTTGTTTTAATCATAATGATCAACCACTAATTAGTAACGGATGGAGTATTTCAACTTTTGTTTATTAATTATTTTGATGAGAACTTCCTCCAAGATCATCTGTATTTTTAATTCTTTGTTCTAACGATCTTACTAGGTAGATATATTTTGCAGAATTTAAGTAAGTTATTTCGACTGGCAATTGATTTGAATATTGTTTAATATTTCTAGCATTTTAGTGCACGTATTTTTGAGAAAAAGTTACTCATTAGGTATTCACATATTTCGGGAATTTCATTATTTAACATAAAATATTTTGAAAACTTTGAGATGTGTTAAATAAGATATTGCAGATACGGATAAATATTCGAGAGGAAATTGAAATATTAAATAAAATAAAAATTAGTGATGTTGAAGTAACATATTACCAACCTATGTATCAGCATTTCATGTAAACGAAACTGGAGAATTTAGAATATCATATTGACAAAATTTCAATGGCATCTTTCATTCGAATGAAAATATATTAAGTAAGTACCGAACCATATCGGAAAGAATAAATAAAAAGCTATTGTAGTGCTTTATAACCTTAATTTTATGAAGTGAAGAAACGCAATGATATCTGAAGTTATATCATGGAAATAATTCCAAAATAAAGGGAGCTATTTGACGAAACGGAAATTCGAAAAATAATAAAAAAGCATTTTCTTTAAATCGATTTATGTGTTTCTATCAACTGTCTGAATCACTCAATTGGGAAAGTAAATTTGCATGAAATGAATATCTAAGATTGATTTGATAGTCAATGCTACGTACGTAAAATATTTGTGATGATAAGATTTTTTTACGATTTTTCCACTTGAAGTACCAACAAATTTTTCAATTGAATATAATCTACAAGCGGAAATGCACTACTACCTAGTTCTGCTCTCATAACTTGCACTAATTTCGGTGATGTCACTACATAAACTTCAGATTACATCTGAATCTTCGGTATTCAACGAAATTAAAATAATTTTTGATCAAGGAAAAGCTTTATTTACTACGTGATAAATATCGAGGCGAAACAAAATATTTAAAATTGAACAAATGCCTCTTCGTCATTGATTACAATAATTGTTTATGCACTTCATATCGGAATGAAAAGATAGCCAATTAATGATGACTGAAGCATTTTCATCCATGGAATGAATGATTTATATATAAAGGTATACCTTTTTGAATGCTTGTTCCATTAATACATACCGTTGAGTCACGATCCTGTGTTTTTCAAATTTTAAGCCGAGATTGATCTCGAATTATTAGATTGGCATTACTGATAAGGAATTCCGGGTCAAATTCAATTCTGACCGTCCGTCATTAAACACGATAAAACTTGCACATAAAACTGGGGTAGGTTCGGATCTAGAACGTCGCGGAAAAGTTTTTTGATGAGCAAGATCCGAGTAGGGATTCCAGACATATGGTGGTTCAAATTTTAGTTCTCCTAATAATATCAAATTTATGAATTTAATCAAGAGGAAATTGAGCATTTCGATATAAATTTTAATTTTGAGCATTACAACGAATTTCATGGTTATCGTTTCATCATAACCATAGAAAATCACAGCAAAATATTGAAAAAATTATTAAAATTTATACCCAATACTTCTGTGATCTCAGTCAGTCGACTTATTTGATATTATGCTTTTCAAGCACAATATCAAAAAAAAATTTACATAGGTTGATTTTCAGTTTGTACAAGGTCTTCCAATAAGAAATTTCATTTTGAATAGTCTGGACAGGTGTCATTTGAAAAGTTAATACTACGCCATTCCTAAAAATGGAAGGTTACACGCTTCAATAACGCATTGAAATTACATTGGCGTACAACTTTGCTACCGTCATTTTTTTTCCCGAAAATTGAGGCTATATTGTAAAAAACTGGTTATACATTTATGATTCAAAGTATTGTCCATCGCAGGCCACTACTTTCTTTCATCTTTAGAGCAGCGTACGAATCCCGCGTTGAAAAATCTGGTCATCTTTTGAATCGACCCACGAATCGATCCTATTTTTCCTTTCTTCATAAGACCGGAAGTTCTGGTCAGGCAGGCCGTGTGCCATTGATCGAAACAGGTGATAGTCCGAGGGAGCAACGTCTGGAGAATGCTGCGGATGGGGCAGTACTTCCCATTTCAATGTTTCCAAGTTTGTCTTGAGCACTTTCGCAACATGGGGTTGAGCTGTAAAATCACTTTATCATGTCTCTTGCTGTATTACGGCCATTTAACTTTCAATGCTCGGCTCGAACGCATCAATTGCGCTCGATAACGATTGCCTGAGATTGTTTCAGTCGGCTTTAACAACTCATAATCTACGCCCCGCTTGTCCCACCAAATACTGAGCAAAACCTTGGAACCGTGAATATTCGGCAGTCAACGTGGAAAGATAGCCGGGATATCCCCATGATTTTCTGCGATTGGGATTATTAAAATGAACCCATTTTTCGACTCCAATCACAATGCGATGCAGAAATCCCTTTTGTCTTTTTCTTGCAAGCATCCGCTATTCACAAGCAAAAAAACGCCGTTCAACATATATCGGCTTCAAATCGTACGGAACCCAATTTCCTTGTTTCTGAATCAATCCCATTACTTTCAGGCGTTCTGAAGTTGCGTCACTCCCAATGATCCTGCCAATTCTTGTTGCGTTTGACACGAGTCTTCATCAAGTAATGCCACCAGTTCTGCATCTTCAAAAACCTTCACTCTTCCATCGCCACTGTTGGTCTTCGACCTAAATATCACCTTTCTTAAAACGTTCAAACCACTCTTTGCACGTTCGTTCACTAATAGCAGCCTCACCATAGAAATTTGAGAGCATTCGATGAGCCTCAGTCGCATATTTCTTCATATTGAAGCAGACAATTAAAACCTTCAGCAAATGACGAGGATTTGGCTCGTAAGCTGATATATTTAATCGAGAATAGCTGATATTTCGATGTTTTATGTTTACAAATACCTAAACTCATTGTATGACATCTGCGATCTATTTATTTCGACTACCACATACCGCTTCAGCCATCTATCGCAAAACGGCTTAAGCAAAGTTGTACACCAAATATTAAAATTCACTACAATAATGATGAAAAATTTGGAGTCGCAGTTCGTGAAATTAAAGCATTTTTGGGCAGTTGTAAATCACCTTCTGGGTCGCCAATAGTGAAACTGGAGAAAAAATTCAATCTGTTGGGACAAGTTAGTGATGTGAAGAATTGAAACAGTGTGCGTCGCCCAAGCACAGCTGATATTATTGCTACTGTAGTCCGTAGTGTTGACGAATACCCAGGTTGGTCGATTCTTCGGAATAAGCCTATGATTATATCCTGAATTGGAAGGTATTGATGCGGATGACTTTTCTTTTCAACAATTGCAATTTCGCAAGAGTTTTCTGGTCGAGATATTTTTCGAATAGGTGATCACAATCACCGATATCTTGTGATTTAACAGCTCTAGTTTTTTTTTTTGGTCACGTGAAAGAAAAGATGAGCCAATGCTCCACAATCTATTTGAAACATTAAAGATAGACTTTGTGAAGTTATCGAGCATATATAGTTCATAATTAAAATGTGCAAATTGATCATGGAAAATTTCATGAAAAGGATATAGTGCTACAACGGTAGCCGTGGCGGCTATTTGGCTGATATCTTTTTCATCTTTAATAACATCCATTCCTCTTTACAATTAAATGAACATCCATTGATTCGTCTTAAAGTATAGATCTTTTTTTATATCATCAAAATGAAACCCTTCATATGTATGTGAAATGATCTCTCGAATATCCATGTCAAATTTTAGGATTGTGTTATTAGAACCACAGCATTTTAATTGCAATGAATGAGTGCGCGAAAGTCTCTGACTCTTTATAAATTTTTCCCATGAAATTCTAAATATAAACTCGGTTAATTTCCTAAATTGATTTTTTTATATTATTTATGTAAAAATGGAAATGACAACTATCGTATTCATGAATGACATTGATATGAATAGAATCGATTTGAATAGTAGTAGAATAAATACCTGTTCTTGACGAAATTTTGGTTGTTTTTTAAACAACTGTGCAATTAAACACTCTCTTCCAACTGACTTCAATTTCTATTCAATAATCAGAAGGTACTATTGGAACCTTATCACTCGTGTCAAAGAGAAATAAATGAATCTTTTGACCTTGTACCATAGTCTTGAAGTATTATTCGAGAAAAATTGAGGAAACAATCAGTGAATTTAATTATATGCTTTATCAATCTGGGTGAAATCAGTTGATGCAGAGAATCACTTATGATCATTCAGTAAGCATAAGTTGTATGACCTTAAACGAAAACAAATAAGTACCGACCACAAATGAAACTGACTGACGCTATTTTTTTGCAATACAGTTGAACTCAACTCTTTATTTTTATGATGCTAATAACTTTTTGATAACTGACGAAATATACCATAGATAATCTATAATATATTCGACTCATTTGAATGTACTGACGGTGTTTGGTTTGGAATACATTATATATCATGTTGAGCGCTTGTTCTTCGATGTCTTTATTTTTTGATTATTGAACTTGGAATGAATCCGTGGTTAAATTCAATTCTGCCCGACCATACAGGGTGATTCACCGCGATGGCCTATCAGACAATCATCTTTCTCCCTAAAATATTTTCATTATCTCTACAACTTTCGGTTATATCGGAAACAGAGTACTACAACCTTATTTCAAATGGCACAACCAGTATATTTTTGCATCATTAGATAGCTTATTTGACGAAAATTTTAGCAATATGTCATACCTTCAGTAAAAACTCAACGGTTCATGAGTTAATGGTATTCTTATGAAAATATGACGATGAAAACTCATATTTTTTCAATATTTCTTCAGAAAAATTTTTTTTTCGAAAAAACCTTTTTCGTTTTCGATTCTGCGAATACGTAGTATTATAAGAGTGTTTGCGGTTTGGTAAAAAAATGAGCAGGGTGTTTATCAAAAGATCATGAACTTGGACAACTCAAATTCATCAAAACTCAAGATTTTCAAATTAGAACCTATATTTTTATTGCAGTCAATTCTACGTATGCAACTTACTTACGAAAACCATATACCTTTTTTTTTTGAGTATATTAAAAAAAAAATAAGAGTCCTCGTCGCCAACATTGTCTTCATAAGAATTTCATTAACTCTTGAACCGTTCAGTTTTTCCCGAAGGTATGGCATATTGCTGAAATTGCCAATAAAAAAGTTATCTGATAATGCAATAATATACTGGGTGTGCCGTTCGAAATAAGGAAATAGTAGTCTGTTTCCAGTATAACCGGAAGTTGTAGAGATCTTAAAATATTTTTGGGAGGAAGATGATTGTCTGAAACCCCAACATGCAAATTTTCAGCACAAAATTATGATTAGTTTTCCATAAACGTCTGATAGGCCATCGCGGTGAATCACCCTGTATAATCTCGCATTTGGATTTAGAATTGCTCAAGAGTTGAAGAAATATTATTTTGTGAGCTTGTTTTACGTTTTATCATGAAAAGACTACCTATTTACATTTTTCAGTTTTGTTGTGTAGGTACTTTAAAAGAAACCAAATATACGACTCCTATTGAATTATTTACCAAATGAAGCATCTTTTTGATAAATACTCTTTGTCTAGAAATACAATTTCAGATTGACAAAATATTAAAAAGCAACCAAAAGAAAAATCAAATAATACAAAACTGTTCGGATTGATTCAATTTTGAATAATTTGTTTTTTTTTAGTTAGTTTTTAAAATTTGAAATTAATTAATGGATGAACTTGTTATGAGTTCCCGTTTCCAACAGTTTATAGTGGACGGTTTTTGCAAACATGTCTGCAGGCGAAACATTCATTGAAAATTCCATATATTTCGAGAAAAGTAATGACTTGTCAGCAGCAGCTTTTGAGCGCTCATTCATTCTAAGCCAATTATCTACGCCTTTACGGAGCACTTTTATATCTATATATGTATCTATAGTTATGTAGCCTCCAAGGATGCAATTGGCGTATGAATGAACAAGCGCTTAAATGCTCATGACCTCAGGTCAGTTCTTTCTCAAATTCTATTCCGTTTTTCTATTCTATCCGGTTGTCCGGTCGTAAGCACGATAACTCTCGAACAAAAGAACGTGTCCCTGTTGTTTTCAGAACTGCATATTCGATCGAGATGAAATTTTGAATTTGGATGCAGAATGATAACTTAAGGTCTTGTGCAAAATTAAATGTTGATCGCATAACCAGAACCATAGAAAATGTAATAATATGTAAGAATATCGCAAAAATTTACGAATATTTCCGTCACCACAAAACCAACGCAGTTGAGGTTTTGGATGTTTATTTAAAATAACAATTACAAACTCGCGGCAAATTTCAAGGATACACTTTATCAGACAAAAAAAAATTTTCTGAAGTCATGTTCGAAGTCCCAACAGGTGGCCGGCTAGGTTGCTTGATATAACGTCTATGGACTTTCACCTTTGGAGAAGATTAAAAAATATAATCGTCCTCATAGACGTCAGATCAGGCAACCTAGCCTGGCACTTCGAACATGACTTCAGAAAAAGATCTAGTATACTATATTTTTGAAATGGTAATTTTCAGCTCTATCGAAATATCTAGAAAGATACAGAGTGTCCAATTTGAAAAAAATTTCATAGCAATATGAGGAAGAAGAGCTAGTCAAATATAGAGAAATATACAGGGTGTTCCATTTGAAAAAATGAAGTTCAATCAATATTTTGCCCACTCTGTATATATTTCGTTTTGTGAAATCATTTCAAAAAACACTAGTGGATTTCGTGAAACTTCAGTAGAAAAAATTTTTTTTGTACCTCTTTTAGTAACAGTAAAGGGGGGGGTCAAATTATGGTGAAAAACCCGGTACACTTACAGCACGGAAGTGTATGCCGATATCATACATTCATTTATGTTTTGTACGATGGAAACGTACGCTGACAAGTGTATATAAGCTTGTTTCTGAGCAATAATTTCGTGCAAAAAAGCGCAAGAATGACGAGCGCTCAAAAATTCCTGACTTCACGTCACAATTTTTAAACATTTTGTATATGCCTTCGTTTTCGAAAATGAATTTTCTGGAAATTCCAGACAATTTGGAGTTAATTTGTTATCATTGTTTTTCTCGGAAGCGATAGAAGTTACGAAAAAATTGCAGAGCATGCAAAAGTTTTTAGAAGAAACACATTCTCATTTCCAAATTCTTCAAATTTCCAGCAACACATCACAAAACGAAGTTCATTCTTGTATATGTTCAACCTCTAGATAAAAACCCACAATATTAGTATTATATTATATGAACATATTCTGAGGGAGAGAAGAAAATTAATGTCAAGATTAAGGTACTGATATTTTAAATTCTGTTTGGAACTATTGAAATGAAACAGAAATTAAAGTTCTTTTTCCCAACTGATTCTGAAAAAGCTCGTTGAAAATTACAAAATATGGCTACAAAAACATGGTGATAACATATATAATTACCTATAATTACTAAATCACCCCATTGCATCATGTATAAAATGGGATGATGAAATATTCTGACAGATTAACTAATAACCTCTAGACGAATTTTCATCACAGAAATCATCCCTTAAATATCTTCCCACTAGTTTTTAAATATTTTGATGATCAGAAAACCGGTAAAAAATTATATAAAGAGCCGGTTTTTCTGTTGTACGCCAAATGTTAAACCCACGTGGGGATGAACGAGTTTCAACCCCTTTCGCAAAAGTGTTATAGTTGGTTTTATATAATAAAGCTTACCACATACATTCATCACTTTGGAAAGTTTCATTTCACTGCACTAAACTATTTCGCTTCGAATGTTCTTCTTTCCTAACCTAGAATCACCTCGGAGGTATAAAAATTTTTACTACGAACGGCGATATGCCCAATGACGATCTGTCTGTCGTTGTGAATGCCTGACAAGCGCAACTTGAATAGAGCATCGGGGTGCGTGAATGCATCGATTTCGCAAGCGTACGGAGCTTTACCTGAATCAGCTGATGGACAGTTAGTCTTGTTAGGTTTTTTTTATGACCTGTTGAAAATAGGATTATCTCATGTTATCTGGAACTAATAGTGTGATGTCAAATCGGGATCTGACTTTCGAATGGGTTAGATATTAGGATGTGGAAGCATCTGAGAAAGAAACAAAAATAGATTGTTTAAATAAAACAAAACAAAGTAATTTTTATAATCTGATCTGGTGGGTATTTGATTGTTAGTCCTTTACTAAAATTTTATTGTGATTTCAGTAAAAAATATAAATAGGTACAAACGTTTCGGCAAGAACCCTCTTCCATGTCTAAAAAAATAATAATAAATTACAAACATCATATGAAAAAACATCATAAGAATCACAATGAAATTTTAGTAACAATCAAATACCCAACAGATCAGATTATAGAAATTAATATAATTAATAATAATTATTGAAATGTTTATTTGACCCACATACAAAGCTTTCTAGTTTTTTCAAGTGAGTTTTTACAACAGCACCCCATCCCAATATTCCATAAAGCAGATGAGGCTGGACCAGAACAATGAAGAGCCTCCTCAGCAGCTCTAAATCGCAAAATTCTATTAAATTCTTGAACTTCGGGACAAGCATACGCAACTTATTCACCAGATGGTCAACCTGATTATTCCATCTAAGATGAGCATCCAAACAAACACCCAAATATTTGAATTTATACACTGCATTGATCTCACGTGAACAGCCGCATTCTCTAAATGATAACGTTTGGAAATTGGACATTCCAACAGAGGTGGCAGAAAAGGGCATGAAGCACGTTTTTTCATAATTGAGGGTCAACAGTCGAGAATCGAAAAAATCTTTTTTCTACATTCATGCAAAAAGCAAAACTATTGAACTATATTTAGTGGAAAAAGAAGTTCTTTATTGCACTCATCTGTCATTCTCCTTCAACGTGCTGTCATCATGACAAACATAAACGTTCAAACCCACTACATATTTATCAGATATGCTGTGAGATTGCAATAGAGTTCATTCACTTTCAACATTGAGGGTAAAAATAAAGTTTGAGTTAAATTGTTCGTAACGTATTAGTTCCTGTTTCAATGCAAATCGATATTAATAATATTATTCAAGTTGCGCTTTTCATTTTCCTACACCTAGTGCCGCACCTCAATAAATCATTTTTTGCTATTTGCATGAACGTAGAAAAAATGTTGTATGCAACTCGTGCAAAAATTGTTTATTGCACTTGTTGCATAAATAACTATTATTATCATGAAATCACCTTCCGCCAAACTACTTATTTGCTCCCACGTATCAGCTTGATAAAATATAGCGGTATCGTCTGCAAAAGCAACCAATTCACCCCTACTATTTAGAAACAATTAGTGGGATAAATAAGTTTCAATAAATAAAATAATTTCCACTACCTTTGTTTTTAGTCCAGTAGATATACATTTTATCTGGAAAAAATTCCGAACTTAATGAAACTTCTACAGGTTGTTGGCATGACAATGTCAAGTTATCCAACACGAGGACCCTGTGCTAACTTGAGGAGGGCCGAAGAACCTCAACATTTTCGGATTATTTTCAGTTTTTTGCTCATAACTTCTGTACTAAGTAGTTTTCGTCCAGAACCTTCATTTTCAAAGTTGAAGACCATTGAATTCTCTACGATTTTGTATTCACACACTTTTCCGTAATCCCAATATCAATTGAGATACAAAATCAAAATAATAGTCCAGTGACAAAGCAAACAAAGTGGGGTCTGCTGGAAAAAACTCCGAACTTAATGAAACTTCTATAAGTTGTTTAGGGGTGCTGAGGGATGATTCTGTCAATGTGTTATCCAACACAAGGACCCTGTGCTTGAGGAGGGGCTGAAGAACCTCAACATTTTCGGACTTTTTTCGGTTTTTTGCTTATAACTTTCAACTTTATTAATTTTCGACCAAAACGTTCATTTTAAAAGTTGTAGATAATTGAATTCCTTATAATTTCATTTCCCGAAACTTTTTTTTTTACTTTATATCAACAGAGTTACAGCCAATCAAAATTAGAGGAATTTTCTCAAAATGTCAAAAATTGGCAAAAAACATAGGTTTTGACCCTCTAACTAACAATTACCAGCCGTTCTATGATAATTATAGTAATTACTCATCAATATCGACATATTGAACATGGGGAGGTGGAGAGGAGAGTTAGCTTTGACTAAAAACCTATTTTTATGTGACGAGTAGATATTTCAATGATATCTAGGCATGCTATCACCTTACTTTAAAATCCTGTCAACTCATAATTATTTTTAACCTTTTTTTTTTTTTGAACTTTCTTCGGGTTATATACAATAATTATTTCCAATTAATTCTTGGTTATTATTTATTGATTTTACCCAGTTGATCTAATTATTAAGGTTAAAAATAATTATGAGTTATCCAACACGAGGACCCTTCCTCGTGTTGGATAACTCGACAGAGTCATACCACAACACTCCGAACAATCTGTAGAAGTCCCATCAAGTTCGGAATTTTTCTAGCAGACCACACTTTTTTTGCTTTGACTACTGAACTATAAATTTTATCGACTATATCTCAATTGATATTAGTTTTACGAAAAAGTTTTTGAATACAAAATTGTAGAAAATTTAATGATCTACAATTAAAAAAAACGTTTTGGTAGAAAAGTACTTAGTTTAGAAGTTATGAACAAACAACTGAAAAAAGTCCGGAAATGTTAAGGTTCTTCGGCCGTACTCAAGTAAGCACAAAGTCCTCGTGTTGACAGAATCATCCCACAACACCCCCAAACAACTTGTAGAAGTTCGGAATTTTTTCCAGCAGACCCACCTTTCTTGTATTTGTCTATTGGACTATTTATTTTATCTATAATTATAATGAATTTCCATCAAGTAGGGATGGAATTTTTAAAAAAATAAATAAAATTATCACCTAAAAAATACCTGCCCTAGAAAACAATTTACTGCCTACATTAGATAATTATCTAGTATTGCCAAAAATTTAGACTGGGTACTTTGATACTCCAAAATATACCAATGATTAGTAAAAATCGAGAAAAGCACTGATTTGGCGTGAGGAGCTTTTGAGAGGTCATTCATTCATGCTCCTATTGCATCTTGGGAGATCAAAGAACTGCCTAAAAATATAATATGACTAATATGAGATGAGAGAAAAAAAAAGATGAAATTCATGATCATCTCAAAGAATAAAAAACTAACCGCTCAATTGAAGATCCACAACATGTTTGTACAAAGAGTCACCAGCTATACTTACTTAGGAACAAACGTTAATGAAGATTGGGATCACTCCATTGAGGTGAAATGTAGAATCGAGAAAGCCCGAAGTGCCTCCTTCAAAATGAAAAACCTTTTACGAGTACTTTAGCTATGAAGACCAAAATAAGACTACTGAGGTGCTATGTCCTTCCGGTGCTTTTGTATGGTGTCGAAGCATGGACATTAACAGAAGCGTCCTGCGAGAAATTAGAGGTGTTTGAGATGTGGTTGTACCGTCGTATTCTGAAGATCTCATGGGTTGACCACAACACGAATGCAGAAGTTCTCCGCAGATTCAACAAGGAGAAGGAGATCTTGTACCAAGTAAAAAAACGAAAACTTGAATACCTGGGTCACGTTATGAGAAATCCGGAGAGGTATCGACTTCTACAACTGATACTACAGGGAAAAATTCAGGGAAAGAGAAGCATTGGACGACGAAGAATATCGTGGTTGAAGAATTTGAGAGTTTGGTTCAACTCAACAACCACAGGGCTATTTCGGGCAGCAATTGATAAGGTCCGTGTCGCCATCATGTTAGCCAACATCCAGGATAGGCCCCCAAAAGAAGAAGAAGAATATGAGATGTGATTCACTCAGTGGCGGATCAACCGGTACACTAAGTACGCTGAAGCGTAAGTCCCCGAGGTCCACAGGGACCCCCGATCGAATCAACTCTTCTTCAGAATGAAAATTTGTCCTGCAAGTGAAAATAAAAAATAATGAAATATTAAGGAATAATAAAGTGTAAATTGACACAATCACACGAAACGCAATCAGATATAGAGCAAAAATTCAGCTCAGTCAGCAAAACAATACATCTAATCAGAAAGGTTCCGCTTCTGATTGTTGTCCCCAATTATTTTATCTGTCTGCATTAAATACCTGCAACAGTGGCAATAAAGTTGTCGGCATCCCTTTGAAATCTAGGTACATGCCACCGTCTATATTGTGTAGAGGGAGGTATGCGAAGTGGTTTGGCATTTTTTAGTTCTAAATATTTATCATATTTATTTTAACTGAACAGTGATATTGGTGTAAATGAGCAATTTATTTTCAACTTTTAATTTCTGATTCGAGTGATATCATTTTCTTTTTGAACTATAAAAAGTAACTTTTATTGTTTCAATTTCATGTTTTTGAAATCTCACTCTTCCATATTTTTCCAAATACTAGACGTCTCCGATATTTCAAAAATAATTGTTCATTTTCCAATCAGGGAATTGTTTTCTAAGAAGGGAGAAAATTTCACTGAGTCTTTTTACTATTCATTTCCACTTGATTGCTTTCTACTAGATATTTACTATTGTGAAGGAACAATTGTTTGAAGCCGAGGTTTGGGTCGGTATTCAGCGTTATATTTCAATATTCTATTTTATGTTTAGATCTTTACGATTAATTAATTTTTGGCCGAATTTTCAACTGGTCCTTCACAATGACCTGAGGAAGATAATAAAACTGATGGTTTCCAGGAAATAATAAAATAATTATAATAAAAACGAAAACACTATTGATAACGACAGCAATTCTATCATTCAAACTGACACGGAGGTTGTAAAAAATTCTGAGTACAGCGGTGAAATAATTACAAAATTAGAATTCGATAGCACTACTGATAAGTACACATCATGATTTAGTATTTTGGCCACAAACTACAGTCATTAATGACAATGATATTTTGTGAATGTTTCTCCGAAAAGATTTTTTATATTTTCGATTGAAAGTGATATAACGATCTGGATTATGATGCTGCAATAAAAGAATTTGCAGACATGAAAAAATATAATCAATTGGTTAACTTTTCAGCAATTCGTATTATAATTCATGTTTATTTTGCAGATATTTTTCATCTCACATTTATTTATTTTTTTTTTGTAGAAAGAAATATTGATTTGTATTTCGTACCTGATTTACTCTTTTGAAGTTGTTTGCATTTTCATTCATTTCGATTAATTTCTTGTATTTGAATTGATGTACCTCAAATTTTATCAATTGAATTTATGTTTGTTCTATTAGGTGTACAAATTTTATGTTTGCTCTATAAAACTGAATTCTGAAATTGTTTCGAAAAAATGTAAAAGTAGAGGGGGGGCCCGAAAGTTTTCAAGCGTAAGGCCCCGAAAATTGTCGATCCGCCACTAGATTCACTATGATGTCATTGTCATCGGTTAGTTAACCTAGATGAGGGGTATGATGGTATGATCCTCTTGAATATTGTACATGTATTGTGTTTCATCATAAACTGGACAAAAATATGAAGGATAATTCACTGCGATGGCTTATTAGACGTTTCTGGAAAATTAATCATAATTTTGAGCTGCACATTAGGGTTTGAGACAATCATCTTTCTCCCTAAAATATTTTCAGACCTCTACAGCTTCCGATTAAACCGGAAACAGTTTATTACTCTCCCATTTCAAATGGCACACCCAGTATATTATTGCATCATTAGACAGCTTTTTTGACGACAATTTCAGTAATACGCCATAACTTGATTATAAACTCATTGGTCTATAGTTAATGAGATTCTTAAGAGAAAAATGGTTGCGACGAGGACCACCATTTTTTTCAATATTTCTGCAGACAAAGATGCGCCCCTAGGCTCATATTATAATTACACTCTTTCTCGTTTTTACTTATGGTGGACTCAAATTTAAAATTAAATAATGGTACATGAAAAATTGCCTTCACATTATTATTGAGCAGAGACTCCAACATTCATTGCTATTGCCATAAAAGGTTCTCATTTTGCATTGCATGGTTTTCGATATATGTTTTTTAGTTTTTGATATCTTTTTGTATAGATCCATAGAAATATACCGTATACCGTAGAGTAGGTTAGGATTCAACAGGCGTTTGTATTGACAGGCCGGTGCGAGTAATTTTGGCGCCTGAAAAAAATTATATTTCGGCGCCCCTGATGCTGAAAAAGCATCAATAACAAGATGATCTCTCTCATAATCACACAAAAAAAAAGAAACAGAACCTTACCCGATGATAATACAGAACTTTCTTCTTTCGATGAAAAATCTTGCAATCGTGCGTAAAAAGAATTTAAATTCTAGCTAATGAAATGGTGATTTGAATAGTAACTCGAGTGCATACTCCAATAACTCCGCTTCAGAATACTTCGGCAAGTTCTTGCTCCATCAGATTGTTTCAAAAATAGGCTCAAAGTTCTTGCCATTTTTGATTTTTCTGGCGTTTTTACTAATTGTTTCTTTCTATAGTCGTTTCCACTGGGTTTCTTTTTTTTTCTCAAATTTTTACCAACAATAAATTCGTAATAATACTTCACGTGAATACTTTCGCAGTAGAGTCAAATTCAATAAAACAAAATGTATGTCGATGTGTCTATCTCGGTGTCTATTTACCTTATATTTTCGTCACTGTAGGTATCTTAATTTATTTTATGTAATGTGTCGAAGACACATTAATGAAACAAAACAACAATAAGAAAATTTCTTCGACGCCGATGAATAATGCCTAAGTACTATATTTGATTTTCAAATCCACATCACACTTCGTATACGATCGAAGAATGATTACCTATCACACCACAAAATACTAAGGGCGGTAGGGCATAGAAAGTTTCAGTATTGCTTCGAAAACTAATTGGGATTACAAACATTTGTTTCGCTGAAAATATTCAGCATTTAATAGTACCTAATTTCGAATACAAAAACGTTAAAATTTTGCATATGTTGAATGTGAAAACATCGGTTTCAAAATAACTCGGAAGTGAAAGTAGTGATGTTTTTATCTTTGTGGAATATATAAAGATATTATCCCTCTTTCAATGATATTCAATTTTTGTTGGACTTCCATGAGGTTTGTAGATTTTTATTGAAAGGAATGTTGACAAACGCAGCGGAGCGAAACAACCTTATGTTGTTATGTTTTTAAAATAAAAAATGAAATATGAAAAGGCGGCCAGCAAACTGGGCCGAATTGCCGCCCCTGAAATAGTGGCGCCTGAAAAGGTCGCTTCACTCTGTTTCACCCCTAACTCCGGCCCTCTATAGATAGCTCTCGTTATGTTCTTCTGGGTCCAGCACTAAGCAGAACCATAAAGGGCTTCAAGAATCTCCCTGGAGAAGTCCTCTCCAACCTCATTATTATAATTATTATCAACTGAGGACTTGAATATATTGAATTGTATACTTACAGGATGTTTCAAACAATGTTCTAAAATTTTCTGAGAAATTTATTCAAATAAATATAAATACAGCAGATGAATACAATATATTATACGTGGTTCATATTTTCCATAAAATGCATGATAGGAAAGTAACTGCGTATGCAGATACACATCATTAGGACAATTCCAGACTAAATTCCACTTGCATAAAGGAACAAAATATGCACATTTCAATTGGTTTACTTATACATACATCTTTGGTTAGCTTAACTAAATTTATACCAATGGACATTTACAATAAAATTACAAACAATACATCACAAAATGTACAATTCTACTCATCGAATCGAAGCAACATCTCTCAATTGAAATCAATTTACTAAAACTTTCACAACTAGTCAGTCAATCGTTTTTTTTTTCGACAACGTTACGAATATTTCAAATACTAGATCAAAAATTATCTCTTCAGGCATATATCTTCAATATCGCAGCGAAAGTACAAGAGCGTCCATTTCATCTCTCATTTGACATAAAACACATTTAATTTAATATTGATAAACTTTCTGAGAATTCATCATTTTTAAATCATCCGAAGGAAATACATATTTTCATACCTTTTTTTTCTCTGTATCAGGACGTTAGTTTCAATATTACATTCATTATTTTTTCATCTAATCTTCAAAAACAGTCGAATACTAATAATTTTTGACATTATTAGTTGACTTTTCAAATTTTTAGATATACCTACAGGATGAGTCTTAATGTAATACATTAAATTTAATTGTAAATTCCTCTGATGAAACTCTTTTTTCATTTATAATTTTCCCTGTTTGGGATCAGGTAAAAACGTATACGCATTTATTAATGGTCAACCTTAAATATCTCAAAAATGGTGCGTTTTGCGGGAAACGTATAAAAAGGAAAAATTATAGTTTGTGAACGATTGAGTAATGAGGGTGACTTTGAATTAAACTAATTGCTTTCTTTATGCTAATAACGAACAGTTTTATGGCGTGACTGTTACTTGAAAACTATAAGAAGAAAAAATTATAATTAAAAAATATTTCTATGGTTAAATTTGATGTATATCTATAAGACTCACCCTGTATCTTCATATATTCATTCAAAGTTTCGTTCAGGCTTGTTTTGCATGGTTAAAACATATTAGCAATTTCGAATTGAAAAATTCCTTATAATTTTATATGTAACTAGATTCTTAAAGTTCTTTTTAGAATAGGTACTATTCCAAAGTGCATAGATATACAGGGTGATATCTATTTCAGCAAAGGGTCTACATCATATTAAATACATTCAAATCACCGATATGAGATACAGCACGATGGTATTAATGAGCGATCTTCATAGCTAGTGAATCAGTGGGTTTTCCATCAATATCCCTACATAAACAAATTCGATACATCTAGGTAGCCGACAGATTTATTGAATTGAAGGTCTTTTTCAAGATCTAGATAGACAAAACTGATGGCAACGACCAATTTCTATGAAAAACCCAATTTTGAAAATTGTACATCGATATCCTTCATCGTTTTGGAGTTATGTTTGGCCTAAAAGAGCTATAATGTTTTTTCTCTAACTGCATCAACAAAACTCAATCAAAATTTTGAGTTATGGCAATTTTTTCAAGATGAATCCTTGCAATGAACACCCTGTAATTCTGAATCCATGATTAATATCGACATATGGTTTTCACAATTGAGTTTGAAAAAATCATGCCCAGACAACATTTGTTTTAATCTATCTTGTCATGAATAGAACTTTCAAACGTATAAAACAAAGTAGTGAATCTGTACTTAAGGTAGAAATGATTGTTTTATGCCGCTTCAACAACAATGATGTCATCTTCAAAACTAAAGCATTAGTTTCCGAAGATGACAACAAATAAGTCTTAGTCTTCGAACAGCGTTGTCAAAACGCTGTTTAGCAGGAAAAAGTTCCCGTTGAAAAAGTCAAGTTTACTTCTATCTTAAGTATAGGCGACAGACGTCAACCCTAAATAGTGAATCTATAGAAAATAGATCGATCTTTATATGAACGGTAGCTCCATACAATCCATAGATTTTCAATTTGGGATAATCAATATAAAAAATAACGATATTCTTCATGAATTTTGAGAACATACAGCAAATAATTGTAATTTAAAGCTTAAGGGAAAAATTGAGCATTATAGCGACAAGATAACAAATTAAGAATTTGATGATTCAAAGATAAGAAAAAACTGACAAAATCAAAAGGCCTACAGGATCTACTAGATCCGCAGTGACAATAGATTTATATAGTAGACCAAGAGAGCCTAAAAATCTACAAAGGATTTAGGTGGTTTATATATGATCTTTGTGAACTTCATCTATATTTTCCACGAATATTAGAAGGCAATGGGAAATCTCATAGACTTTAATTGGTTTATCGTAACATATTTGAATTTAGTGCAGTGATGTTTTAACGGATATTCTGTAGTGCTTTTGATTGTTATATAACACATTGTTATTTTTATTCCGTTGAAATTATTCTTGAAATATAGGCTATTACTGAGACAATTTGTTAATATTTTGAAAATATTCTATTAATATTGAATATTATTTTATAACTTACTGCTGATTCCTCGATACATTAGATCACATTCACGTGCCTCTAGACTAATTGTGAATACACAGGTAACTTATTGAAAATAATTTCTGGTGGTGACATGTCAAACAAGAAGAATTCTACTGTAGAAGCTTCGAAAGAATCTATAGAATACAATACGACTCTAATATTTGTCTTGGCTCTTAACAGTTGAAATTGTTGAATTATTGTGAAGGTCAAATTAAAAACACAAACAGTTGATATTAACATATTTAGCAAGAATTATGTCATATTCAAATAATGTTACGAGCAAAATTTGTATATTTTTTGCGGGCGCAAAACGAATTTATTACAGCGTTAAACTTGATTGAAGAAATTTTGAAATCAGTTGGAAAGTCTATTTCTGTATATCTGGCGTTAAATTATGCAGCAAATGAACTCAGCCATGGTTTATTACTTGCTAATGAATAAAATTGTCTTTTCTTATCAACTGAGTGAAGGTAGACCCAATTGGATATTCTCAAAAAAGTTAAAACAAGGTAGATTCCGCTTGTCAGTCTATAAGTCTGCTCGAATTTTATAGCGTTTTTCTAATTTCGGCCAATTACATTTATGGTTTATGGAAAGAGAATGTACTATGAAGATATGCAACGAATAATATGTAATTTCTTATTGCAATTGCAAATTGGTTCAGAAAAATGTATAGATGGATATAAAGTTGAATTGTCAATCGTAAACAATCATTTTAAAAATGAAAATCTTCATCAATTATGAACAGGTGTAAGAAACGAAAATCATTACAACATGAATTTGGAATAAAGATGTAGAAATCGAGATAACCTTGTGATATATCATATGGAATATTATGTTCCTTGATTGTGGATTAGATGGATATGGAAGAAAATTGATGAAATGTAGATGTCTAGAAAAATGATCTAACTGAATGGATGAAAAGAAAATCTGCTGAATGAAATACATAAAAGGAAATAACTAAAGGAATAGATCGACTCTAATAAGATATTGAGGTTCCCAAAATGTGAGGTCGAAATGCAAATGAATAAACTTGGCGACTTAAAATGTATATCTTCATGAAATTAATGTATGAATTTTATTATATAATAATTAATTATAAATAGTATAATTAATGGTTAATCCACTGAAATTTTCACTATGTAGCCAGCTTTCATATTCTGAATCTCCAACAGTATTTCAGAGGTTTGCTGAGTGTAATGTCTCAGCGTTTTTACGTATACTCACGAGCACAAATATGAAAAAACAGGTTCCACTTTCAGCTTAGAAAAAATTGAAATTTTTTACTGTTGGCGACTTCAAATTTTAAGACCGTCACACAGCCCAACATTCTTGTTTCCAAGTGTGGCAAAAGGGGAGATTCATATAATTATGATATATTCGATGTGCTGAGGTTCATCATGCCTGGTTCTTGTTTTTGAGATACACAAAATTAGTTTTATGAATTATGGTAATTGAATCTGTACCGATTTGATCAGCCAACGAAGAAATATTGTAGGTATATAACAGGTAGAAGACAACAGCCCTTCGAAGTCATTTTTTGAAGATCTATAGGCTGGTAGTCTTAGCCAGTTCAATAAGGAGACGGTTGCATTACTTAAATTCAAGGGCAAGAAGACATCTAAGAGAACCTTGAATATCACCTGAACATAGAGCTATCCGTCGGCAAAGGACAGAACACCACCAATACTGGTTTTGACCACATCACTATTCGGTTTACAAAGTGATAGTCGACAAAAAAGGGTTTGGAGAGGTCCAGGCAGACTAGAGTGATTGAATTTTGCCCGGGATGTTGTGCCCTTTCGAAGCGGATCAATAATGTGCTAGTTTTTGGTCGCTGTATCCCTCTTATCATCGTTGAACGAACAATTAATGGTACGATCTACGTAGAAAACATCATTGAACAAATCATTGTTCCCCACCACACAGAACAAGAAGGGTTCAAAACGTTCTTCAAGAGAACAACAGCTAGAGAATTAACTGGCCAACAAACTCACAAGGCATGAACCCAATTGAACACGTAAAGGAATAATTAGGGAGGGCAAAACCAACCTTCGAATTTTCAGGAATTGAGTTTAGCCTTTCAGGAAGGATGAAACGATATGCCTGAAAATTTAATTAATGAGTTGATTCGTGGGATGCCTAGGCGTATTGGGCAGTTGAATTAAAGAAGAGGTGATAATCCGGACTATTGAATTTGAATTCAGTTGTGGAATAGCTATAATCAATCAAAAATAATGGATAAATTTCGATTTTTTCTCATTTTTCCTATTTTGTCTCATCCTGCATAAGGAAAATGAGAGTAAAAAACAAAGATTCTCTATCGAATATATTGGAGTTGAAATAGAGGAAATAATCATCTCATTTCCGGAACATAGATTGTTTATTTCTGGATAAACCTAGGGGGGACCAAGACTTTTGACGATGTGTGCATTAGGTGTTTGGGGAAAAATCTTACCCAGCCAAATGTTCCTAATCGCTGGCTCTTGTAATTTGCCGGTAATTATAACAAAGCGAGAAACATTTTATATCTCAAAAACCAGAACAGTATTTTTGATAAAAATAAAAAAATGCCTGTTCCAAAAAGTGCTGGGCCGTGTTATTATCCATCTCATCTCGCTTCGATAACTAAAAATCAAAAGTGCAACTCATATCGCTGATTTGAATTCTCCGAATGCTACGTAGGCGCGGGTTCGCTGTTGATGGCGTCGATGTCGCTGATGCTCCTCACCCTCCTGTGCTGCTTCCTGGGCTTGTGACTGGGCTTGCCGCCCACGAACACTTCGAACGGGTTCAGTTTGCCGGAATGGGTCGAGTTCCTGTCCCTGTCGGGCTTCGGCAGTGGGGGATTCTTGGTCTCGTAATCTTCCATCGATCTCCTGTTGAGGTAGATGTCGTAGTCTTCGGACTTCCTGTTGTACATCGACGGGGGATGCTGATTCGCGAAGGGCTGTGCATAGATGGGGGATTCACCCCCTGATCTGGAAGCTTTGTAGAAGTAGGTGGGACTGGCTCTGCTCCTTATGGACGAGCTTTCGGAACTCGAGGTGGGCGAGTGCTTTTCTCTATCTCGTTCCGATTTGGTCTTCGACAGGCCTAAGGCTCTCGTTATGGATCCCTGTAAATGGATGGCGGGGTTAGTTTTTCAATTAATGCTAGGTTTTTGTAAGTAAAAAGGGCTACACGTCATAGGATCTCATCCTCTCATTATATACTAGTGGACGCAGCCGATGTAGTCTTGTCATATATTTGGGTTTCGTTTCGAAAATATTAATAAAAATATCATTAATATTAATATCACAAAGGACCACGCACCCACTTAAAGGGAAGTTGGCTTTCGGTGAACTTGCTTGAGTTTTTTATATGTCGAAGAACTCTCATGTCGATCAAATGTCTTTATTGCATCACAGCTTGAATTCAACCGTTTAGATAATATAGGTTGCCAAAAAAATTTTTCAAATGGTTATTGGTTGATAAATTTTTACGAATATATAATGACTGACAAAGAAAATGCAACACCCAGAATGAGCTGTTTAAATTTTTCTTATATAGATGGTATACCAAGGAGTAAATGATTGAAATTTGAGAAAAAAAAAACGGAAGGTTTATAATATTTCATGAATTTGTCAAAAATGTGTTTGTCCACCGCGATTATCTATACACTCCTCAACACGTCTCGGCATTGATGCAATAAGATGGTCTATTTCTTCTATCCCAAGCTACCTGTACCTCATGTCTCAGAACCGACAAAGTCCGTGGGGGCTGGGGTAAATTTCCAAGCCTTCTACCCATAATGTCCTAAACAAGCTCTATGGGCGGAAGATCGGGAGACCTGGGCGGCCTTGGCATTCGATTCTCGAGCCGGTTAAGGTGAGGAAGAATATAAGGCTCCACTATTTCTTGAAGGTAACTCAGCGCTGTCATGTTACCTCGAATAAAGACTAAAGATTACCTACTTGTATGTTCAATAGCACCCCATACCATAACGCCTACTGTTCGGTGTACATGACGCTCAACATCCAACTGAGGTTCACGTCCTTCTCCCCGACGTCTTCTAACTTTTCTTTGGCCATCATGTGCACCCAAGGAGGATCGAGATTCATTAGAAAATACGATCTGATGCCATTTCACATTCCAATGTTGACGTTCTCTGCACCACTGTAATCGTTGCCGGCGATGCTCAACCTTTAGAGGTAACACAAGATGGGATCGATAATGCTGCAGTCCAAAAGACCGTATTCGGCGGTAAACACTTCGGAGAGTTGAAGGATGACCTTGTTTTCCTTACCACTCATCAGCCAAGGATCGAGTTGTTGCAAATCTGCCTCTAATGACCATAAGTCTTAGACGTCGATCTTGAACTTCATTTGTGCCCCTTCGACGTCTGGTCTCTTCTTCGAATTTTGGCATTATCAAACCACGCTCAACAACATCTAATAACAGTAGTTGGATCTCTGTTCGTACGGTTAACGATTTCTCGAAATGACAACCTCGCTTCCTATATACCAATAATTCGACCAATTTCAAATTCACTTAGCTGGTGATAAATTCTGCGTACACGTGCTCTAGGCATTTTAACAACAACTGAACATCAATTTTGGAACTCCTCGAACAGCTGGTTTGTTCTAAAATTTAAAAAACTTGCAAAAAAAAACTACTATATTCAATTAACAAAAAATTGTTAACATGAAAAAACCTTCACGATTTTTTCTCCAAATTCAATCATTTACTTCTTGCTATTCTATGTTCTACAAAAAAAATTTAAAATTTAAACAATTCCTGCAGTTTGTTTATTAATTAGTATATAAACCAACTCGAGTTTGCATACAGCTGTTTACAGTCCACTATAGAAAAAATGACTCCTACACGCATAGAACATATACAGGGTGAGTCCAAAGGTATCAAGTTCTTCAGCGATATTCAAAAAATTGAATGGTGGAAATTCATTCATTTTCAGATATTTTAGGATTATCAATATTAATTACAATTGATAGTACACCATAAAAATAAAACAATGTCGGTGAATGTTTTTGATTCAATCGGAAACATCTTCATGTTTTGGGACTCTGGTTTGGATACTTCTTTTGCTAGTATCGATGTAAATTTGTCCTCAGTCTCAAACATCTTTTGAATGCTATCCTTGAAAAGAGAGAATATATTCTATCTCCAGCACTTCTTGAGAGGAGTTTTTCGACTTTGTTCGTGTGAAATATCATGAAAATTATTTGCGCAGTACTATACCTTCTGGGTTGACTTCTTCACCTTTTATCCAATGGTTATTAGTGGAAAAAAATGAACAAAATGAAGGCCAAGACGTCAAGCATGTTAGGGCAGAGATTCAGAAAAAATCCCCAAGGATATAGCTCAGTTTTGCTTTCCATACCTTTGGTGACATACAAAAATCAGATATAATAAAGGGTTATCCCCTCACACGGACGTAAAAAAAAATCAATAATAATAATAAAGAAATTTCTGAATGCATTAATCAATCGCCTAATTGAAAATACTTCTCACCATCTTTTTTTTGTTCTGAGACGTTACTTATTTATACGAAGATAGAGTTCCTAGTACAACCATATTCTCTTCTGTTTACTCAAGTGGTATCTCATAGTACTTATATTATGCTTTCTGTTACAGCTGTTCAAACAGTAGCTAGGACTGCC